>NW_017307164.1:17117-18879 GCF_000935625.1 Nanorana parkeri | reverse complement strand
GGGGTGTGGCCATTGCCAATATATAACTAGGGGCATGGCAGGGGTGTGGCCATTGCCAATATATAACTAGGGGCATGGCAGGGGTGTGGCCATTGCCAATATATAACTAGCGGCATGGCAGGGGTGTGGCCATTGCCAATATATAACAAGGGGCATGGCAGGGGTGTGGCCATTGCCAATATATAACAAGGGGCATGGCAGGGGTGTGTTTGAGTTTAGCTTTAAAGAGAATATATTGTTATTAGCAGCTTGCTAATATTTTGGAAAATAGTGAGTATGTGTGGTGATAAATGACCGATTTGTTCCATGTGGTCCAGCACTCCCATTGGCTGCTCGGATGACGTGCTTCTCTAAGGACCAACAAGTGCTTCTGATAGATTTGCTTCTATTTGTTGGAATACCTCCATCCGACCAATCCATTCTTTTTATAACAAAGGAGGTAACTGCATGCACCCTGCTTCAGTTCAGATACTACAACATGACTTTTTATAAGATGACCTTCCCATATCAAGCTCTGCAATCAGCATCCTTGCTGAATGATTGGGTTACTGAGTGACTGAGCGAGCGGCGTGTGAGGTATATATCAGCTTGAGAGAATGCACAGAGCCGGTTTATAAATGTTTCCAGCCCGCTCTACAAGGATGTAATTGCTGGAGAACATCTTGTTCTTGCATCATGCTCTTATAAATACGCACTTGCTAAGCCGGCATGCATCCTTGTCACTTTTATAGTGATTTGTTAGCAAGGAATAGATGGGCCCAGACACCAGAGTTATGAGTCACTTATCTTCCAAAGCAGATAAAATACTAAGAGCTGCATTTTTTTTGTTAATTTAAATTTTCCTGACACAGAAAAGAAGCCAAGGAAATGAGGCTGTTGAATGAAGTCTGGATGAGTGTCATTGCCAGACTAAGAGGTTATATCAAAGTGTATGTAAATCATAACAATCATCTTCTCTTAGGTCTTCCCTTTTCGCCTGTTAAACAAGAACTCCAGGCAAATATTGTAAAGCGCTGCGCAAACTGTTGGCGCTATATAAATCCTGTGTAACAATAACTTACCATTGCAGTGCAGGGTGTATATTTTGTTTAGGGGACTCAAATATAGAATAATAGAGATAAAATATACTGCCTCCGCAGTATATTTTATCTCTATTATTTAAATTATGGTAGAAAAAAAGTATGTGGAGGGGATGCTCAATGGGGGGGAAAAAATAAGATATCCCCCGAAAAATATGACCTAGTGTTTTTTTTTTTTGGGGGGGGGGGGGAATTAAAACAGGGTTTTTTGGGGGGGGGGTGAATATAAGACAGTGTCTTATTTTCGGGGAGCTAAAGCAGAGACACCGGCACTCCAAATTTGCAAAATCCGTCTATTTATTGACGTGCATCGTGGTAAAAAACAACGAACGTTTCGGGGTCACAAAGGATCCCCTTCATCAGGTAAAATATACATTTTTCGGGGAAACACGGTATGTGCCCCAAGTTATGAATGAACAGGCTGTGATTTACATCATAGCCTGTTCATTCAAGATTTCCTCAATGGGGAGAAGCACTCAGTACAGAGGCTCCTCCCCATTCAGAACCCGCTGATAGTAAACATTTTACTATGATCAGTTTCTGAATGAATAGGAAGCCTCTGTACTGAGTGCTTCCCATTCATTGAGTGCTGAGGCTGCAGAAACCCCTAATATTTCCCCGTAGCCCCCTCAACAGTAAAAAAAAAAAATATTGACAAAAATAATAAAAAATGTAAAAAATAA
>NW_017307164.1:10277-16824 GCF_000935625.1 Nanorana parkeri | reverse complement strand
TTAGACATGGATGCACCAAGACACAAATGCATGATACACAATAACAAAACAGACTGCTTGTGGCAGCACAAGCCCCCTAGACAAAACGAGCACTTAACCCTTGCAGTGCGGGGGTAGCCCCACTGCAAGGGTATGTTTTTTGTATGTGCGCGGAGTTCTTTAAATATACATTGGACAGGATCTTCAAATATTTGTTCAGTAAGTGCAAAAAAATGTGTGCTGATTCTGCCATAAATCCGGCGATTTCCTGAGCACTTCTCAATCCTATCTCAAGCAATGTTATCAACCCTGCCCAGCTTACCTCTGCAAACTACAGAACATTCTCCTTAGAGATTCTCCTTAGAGAGAAGAGGGGGTTCATGGTTAAAGGGCAACTGAAGCCAAAACATTTAGGGATAGGGTGGAGAGGGATTAGAGCCCCCGTCAGGATTTTATTGCTGCCTGCGCCCCCGTTAGGGAGATTCACCCCCTCTATTTGTCCTGTTGACCGTTATCATTGCAAGTGAAAGAATAATCCCAAATTTTGGGTTCTCACCAGAACAGGAATAGATGGGAAATCTTCCAATGGGGACACTAGTTCTGGTGACCCTGCTGACCACCAGGGATTTCCTTCACTATGGAGGGATTTCTTCTCACTTCCTATTCTGGCTTTCAGACAGGAAGTGAAGGGAAATCTTACAAATGGGACACAGATGGCAAAGATAACCTTCCCTTACTCTATCCAAAGCTAATAACAAAGTTTTGGCTTTTGAAGAGGAAACATGTAAAATGGTAAAGTCTCACTAAGAATGTCTTTAAGTAAGTGTTGTAATAATGGCCTATGACAGGGGTAGACATCCTTGGCACTCCAGCTGCTGTGAAACCACAAATCCCAACATGCCTCTGGGAGTCATGTCTATGGCTATCGGTCTTGCAATGCCTCATGAGACCACAACAGCTGGAGTGCCGAGGTTTCCTTCCCCTGGTCTATGATGTGCGCTTTCTAAAAATACATTGTACTTCCCCTTTAAGCATGGCTGCACATGACTTACCATACAAGCCAGCAGCTTGCCACGATGAAAAGTAATACTCAACGGTATTCGCTCGACCGTATTTCCATGCGTGTCGCAGATTACGAATGTGAGATTAATGTATCATTTCTTTAAGAGCTGATAACAAACAGCCATTTCAGATGTACATCTATTCTGTTATCTGCCAAGTAGTGCCAGGCAGTTATCTCTCAGAATGCTAAATGTCATTTGGCCAGAATGTAGAACACAGATAGTGAATGTCCCCTGATACGGCTCAGTCGTCTTCCTGGCACCGCTCGGCTTTTCATTTGTATTGTAAAGCTTCATTATTGTTTTAGAACGGCGCTGGCCAGCTCGGTATGTGAGCACCGTGGTCCAGCTACAGACTGAGACATTTTCACTTCACAAACAATAATAACTTAAAGGCCAATTGAAGCCTCGCTTTCTGTACTTGTTTTTTCAGTCAGGCTGCATAACAAGCAAATAATATGATACCTTTTTATTTTTATGCATAGAGGTTGATTTATATACCATTTGCACAGTTAACAGTTCTGCAAATGAGATTCACAGCCCATTATGACCACTAGATGGAGCCAAGGAGCATAGGAAATTATTTTGCTCCTCGGCTCCATCTAGTGGCCATAATGGAATCTTTGAATCTCATTTGCAGAGCTGTTAACTGTGCAAATGGTATATAAACCAACCCCTATGTTAAGAGCAGTTTGCTGTCCAAGGAGCATAGGAAATTCCTGTGCTCCTCAGCTCCATCTAGTGGCCATAATGAGCTGCTAATCTTGTTCACAGAGCTGTTGACTGTGCGAATGGTATATAAATCAACCCCTATGTTGAAGAAGAAATCCAGGCAGAAATTTTATTAACCCTTGCAATGGGGCTACCCAACATTGCAATGGTTAACTACTCATTTTTGCCTAGGGTCAAAAAAAAAATGTTATACTCACTGGATCCTCTGAGCTGACAGTGCTCCCTCAAGCCTTTCTCACCCTCAGCTGGATTCTCCCTTGGCGTCCTCGCGTCCTATGCACTGTAACGGATGTGATGACAGGGTTGTGTTAACCCTGCAGTGCGCGAGTTACACCTCCCAGCCCCGCAAGGGTTAATAACATTTGCGCCCAGAGTTCTTCTTTAAGGGCTGTTTGCTGAGCTGAGGAGCATAGGAAATTCCCGCTGTGCTCCCTGGCTCCATCTAGTGGCTATAATGTGCTGCAAATCTCATTCACAAAGCTGTTGACTGTGCGGATGGTATATAAATCAACATTAATCTTAAAAGCTGTTGGCTGAGCAGAGGAGCAGAGGAGATTTGCATGCTCCTCGGCTCCATCTAGTGACCATAACATGCTCATGCTGCAAATCTTCTTCACAGAGTTGATCACTGAGCCTAGGTGCATTGGACATTTCTATTCTCCTCAGCTACAACTAGTGGCCATAATGTGCTGGAAAGCTCTTTCGCAGAGCTGTTGGCTGAGCTGAGAAGCATATGAAATCTCTGTGCTCCTCAGCTCCATCTAGTGGTCAGAGTGTGCTGTGAATCTCTTTCGCAGAGCTGTTGGCTGAGCTGAGAAGCATATGAGATTCCTGTGCTCCTCAGCTCCATCTAGTGGCCAGAGTCTGCTGTGAATCTCTTTCGCAGAGCTGTTGACTGTGAGAATGGTATATACAGTAAATCAACCCCTATGTTAAGAGATGTTCGCTGAGCTAAGGAGCAATGGAATTTCCTATGCTCCTTGGCTCCATCTAGTGGCCATAGCCTGCTGCCATTCTCATTCGCAGAGCTGTTCGCTGAGTCTAGGTGCATAGGACATTTCTATTCTCCTCAGCTCCCTCTAATGCTCATTATGAGCTGCAAATCCCATTTTGAATGGTATCTAAATCAACCCCTACGTTGAGAACTGAGCAGCATAGGAAATTCCTATGCTCCTTGGCTTCATCTAGTGGACATAATGCACTGTGAATCTATGTTTGCAGAGCTGTTCGCTGTGCAAAAAGTTTATAAATCAACCTCAAAGTGTATTTTCTTTATGCTGTAAAAGCAATGATGTGTTGACAGCATTCTGATGAACAAGACCACTGCCCCCTCCCAACCTTGCACAGTGCATAACGCACATAGGAATTACCTATGCTCCTCAGCACCATCTAATGGCAGCAGTGCCGTGCAAGCAACATACACTCAGCTATATGCTGGGCAGAGGATTTATAAATCATGTTCAATGAGAATAAACCAATACCTGTCAGATTTGTCACAAATTCACTGCTGCACTGTGTCTTGTACAAACTTCCTGTGTTACCTTAAGGACTCTGATTAGCCCTTCCAGTTCCTTTCTTGGGAATACCAATCAATCATTCAATCAATGAATCAATCTCTATGTTGTGTTGAATAGACTAGGGGGGTAGTTCTTAGCAGTTTCGCAAAAGACAACTGGGCAGGGCTGACACCAGCCTTTGTGCTGTCAGCCCACAATAGGAAATTAAGAGCTGAGGGAATTTTTGTCAGATCAACAGGTATTTTTTTATACTTGCAAGGTATTTAGAGGGGTCAAACATGGGGAAATGGGCATGTATTGCAGAGATGTACTGCATATGTTTTCTTTATTGAGCCCTAACATACATTTTAACCCAGGAATAGGCAGCCTTGGCACTCCAGCTGTCCAATGAGTCATTGCAATACTGGCAGCCACGAAGAGGACTCCCAGAGGCAGTGGCACAATGCTGCTCTAACATGATAGGCAGACAAGCTCATTGCTGAGAACCTCCATACTTCTCTGATAGCAGGTTCCCTTTAAACCCGGAATGATTATATTAGGGAAGGCAGCATTACAGGAGATCGCTCCTCACCTGGATGTGTGGGAAGTGATATTAGCGGCCCACACAGCTGCGGTGAATGGCTTCTATGTTTCCAAATGCAATATGGTCAAGTTGAGAGCTATAAACACAATCTGTCCCCCTGTACTGGATATCCAGGAGGGAGATACATCTCTTCACAGCGAAAGGGAGGCCTGCTTCCATTTCTTATTTTATATCTCAGAGCAATACGTAAAACAAGCTGGCATCCTTCCATCACGGCTTGCAACGGATGATCTGACCGCTGTTATCCCGTTATGCTGAATAAGAAACCATGGAATTAAAAACATTTCTATCTACAACCTTTCCTCCTCTACCTCCGAGCATCCTTCTTAGTGGTATATGTAACACAGATTATAAAAGTATGCTGTAGGCGAGAGAAAAAAGTGCAATTCACTTGTTACACAAATACAATGTTTCTGTGAGTCAGGATCATGCAAAATCCACTCTGGCCGCCATTTTTAATAACTCTGGCCATACACTGTAAAGCTGACCATATACTATAAAGCTGGCCATACACTGTGACACTGACCATACACTGTAAAGCTGACCATAGACTTTAAAGCTGATCATACACTGTAAAGCTGACCATACACTATAAAGCTGACCATACACTATAAAGCTGGCCATACACTGTAAAGCTGACCATAGACTTTAAAGCTGATCATACACTGTAAAGCTGTTCCTGCACTATAAAGCTGACCATACAGTGTAAAGCTGACCATACAGTATAAGCCTGACCATACACTGTAAAGCTGACCATAGACTGTAAAGCTGATCATACACTGTAAAGCTGTTCCTGCACTATAAAGCTGACCATACAGTGTAAAGCTGACCATACAGTGTAAAGCTGACCATACAGTATAAGCCTGACCATACACTGTAAAGCTGACCATATACTATAAAGCTGGCCATACAGTGTAAAGCTGACCATACAGTATAAGCCTGACCATACACTGTAAAGCTGACCATACACTGTAAAGCTGACCATATACTATAAAGCTGGCCATACACTGTAAAGCTGGCCCTAGCCTGTAAAGCTTACCATACACTGTAAAGCTGACCATACACTGTAAAGATGACCATATACTATAAAGCTGACCCTAGCCTGTAAAGCTGATCATAGGCTGTTAAACTGGCCATACACTGTAAAGCTGACCATACACTGTAAAGCTGACCATGCACTATAAAGCTGACCATAGACTGTAAAACTGACCCTAGACTGTAAAGCTGACCCTAGACTGTAAAGCTGACCCTAGACTGTAAAGCTGACCATACACTGTAAAGCTGACCATACACTGTAAAGCTGACCATACACTGTAAAGCTGACCATATGCAGTAAGTGATTTCATTAGCTTTTGAAATAGCTTAAAAACCTTTTGACATTAATCACTTTAATTATTAAAGGCCTCCACCCCAACCCCTCACCCCTGAATTCCTACTGTTTTTCAGAATTCTTTCCGCTAGTCATGTGAGTGTCTTCTTCATCGCCTCTTGTCCAGCTGTCATGGTCCTGGATGGAGAGGGAGTTGAGCAGGGAAATACTACCCTTACAAAGCTTGTCCAACTACCCTGAAGGGGTCAACAGGCAGAGTGAAGGTGCAGGAATGCACGAGTGCCTGGGATGCAGATCTGAAGAAATCTTATTCTGACACTTGAGTGCGCAGACCAGGTAATGGCATCTACAGAATCTGGTTGGTCCACTGAACGTAGCAGAGTACCAGAACCGGCAGAAGTTACAGACTGAGGAACACAGGCCAATGGTCAATTAGGTCCAGACGTACCAGTGCCGGTAGACGAGATCAGAGTCAAGGTCACAAGCCGAGGTCATACACAGAGAAGCAGAAGCCAGGTACCAAATCAGTAAGCAGAAGCGGAGTGGGGGTCACAAGCCAAGATTGCCTTTTAGGAAACAGAGTAGCAGGTTGGGCCACAGGAGTACAGGAACAAACTGAAAACGAGTTAGCAATGAGCTCCATGTGAGTTTAAATAGGCATACTGGTACCAATGAGGAAGCTTGTGCATGTGCATGCATGTACGCCCATGCACGCACGCACTGAAGCTAATTTCTTTGTGCATGAGCCATAGTACACGCACATTTGTGTGCATGAACACCAGTCAAAGCAAATTTGCCCATTATCTTGTACATGGTTGCGCGTAAATGAATGTGCACAAGTTTGCATCCACACTACTTTCCTGACAAACACTGTGCTGTCCTTACACCAGCACTGGATGCTCCTCAGGGATGCAGAAAGTGTTACTGATGCAATGACATCAGAAACGTTCTCTGTATCCTTCTCCTGCTAGTGCAGGGTGCAGCGGGCGGGTCCAGGACGCACTGGACTCCCTGTGAGTGGGCTGGGCATCATTCAGCCCAGAATAGGATCGGCGCTGAATTGCTTCGTCCTCAGGGCCGCATTTCTCACAAGGCCTGGCCTTTGGGCAGCAGGTAGTAGAGGGGCAGCAGGGGTGTGGAATTCCTATCTCCTAATGCCCAGGACATGCAGTTCTGGGCGCCGGGCGTGTCGTTGTTTTCTACATTTAGCCCTGCTTTGGGCAAGCAGAGCTAAATGTACGGCGGGGAAGCCGCCGCTTGTTTTGTACAAGTGATCTCGGCAATTTCGCCGAGATCACTTGTATGCAGCCTGCAGGTTTGCCATTCTCCATGGGGGGGGGGGGGG
>NW_017307164.1:0-10048 GCF_000935625.1 Nanorana parkeri | reverse complement strand
GGGGGGGGGGGGGTTGGCGTTTTAGGAGGGTGGATTGAGGAACCTGGCCTTGGGGCAGCAGAGAGAGTAAATCCGGCCCTGTTCATCCTGCTTGGGCCAAACATATGCTCCCTTTAATAACAAGCCAGTAATTTCTAACCCGCCTGGCCTCCATTCTCAAAGAAACAAACCGTTTTAGCCGACAAACAGTACAAAGTCCACAGATACTTTTATTTAATGTTTGTAATGAGATCAATGGAGCAGCGAGCCGGGTATAATTTGTACCGGTTCTTATATTTAAACAAGGAATGTTTCACTGCCAGAAACAACAGAGTCAGGGCTTTAGGGAAAAGGTTTTAATGACAAATCTCCATCAGCAATAGCCGGAGGATAAATAGAAGCAGCACAAAAAGGGCTGTTTAACGATTTTGCAAGTGAGGTCAGCATTAGGGGCCTTTCAATAATGCCACAGTGATAAATACAATAGGCGCTTGAAGCCGCCCGCACGGCAGAGATGAGAAATGTAAACCGCGCTACCTCGAAATAACACTCCCTTTGGTCCTCATTAGTTTTGATTGTGCTGGAGATTGCAGATGTAGCACTTGCCGGACACAGAAGTGTAATGGTTGGTTATAGAGAGTTATAGCAGCTGCAACTTAGACCTGGTTCACATCTTGTCGGCCCGTTCAAATACCAACAGCTAAGGAGCCACAAAGGGAGTCATAACGCATGGGTCACACTCCATACCTTATAGTGTCGAGACTGTTATTAGGAAAAGAAGAGTGGAAAAGAGGCGAGAAGAGAGAAGAAAGCAAAGTGTGAGGAGGGAAGGTAAGTACAAGTCATGGAAAAAGGAAACAGGGAGGCCAGAAATTTAGCCAAGTATAGTACTGATATCAAAGCAGACATATACAAAAGAAAAAGGATCCGTCCATTTACATTAGGCCATAAATATTCCTAGGCCCTCACTTCAAATGATCCGATTCTCTCAAGTGTCAAATAATGCACGAAACGTGTCAGTGGTGCAGAAGTGTATCCATACACTCCAGATTCCGTAAAACTGGGAATAGCGATCGTGTAACTGGGCTGTGAGCTCCTCAGTCCTACAAATGGACTGCATTTCTTCAATCCATTCCTTCAGGGTAGGGTTAACAGCGGATATCCAGTGCCTCGGTATGACCGCCCTACCCGCCAGGACAAAGAAGCGGAGTAGGCCTTTTTTGACTGATTTATATGATCCCGGGAACATGGACAGAAGGGCTAGCTGTGGGGTTCCCTCAATTCTGCTGCCCATGAGGTCCCCGTATGTGGAGAAGATGGAGGCCCATAATGCGGCAACCCCAACGCAACTCCACCATATGTGCAACATGGAGCCAGGGTGTAAGGAGCACCTCCAGCACAGGTCAGAGGTCTGAGGGTAGATAGCTCGGAGTCGTGTTGGACAATAGTACCACCTGGATAGAATTTTAAAATTGCGTTCCTGAGCTATACTGGCAACTGATATTTTGTGTGTGAAGGCAAGCAATTTATTAATGTCTGAACTAGAAAAGGTGCACGACAGGTCTTCAGCCCATTCTACAAAATATCTAGGGATGTCAGTGAAAAGATGTTGTAGAAGGAGGTCGTAAATAGTCGATAGGGTCCTGTTTGGTGGAGTAGAGTCCACACACAGACGCTCGAATGGGAGTAGGCCTCTGTGTAGATCACCTTTGCTAGAGAGAGTGGCGTAGAAGTCCCTAAGTAGGAAATATTCCAACCAGTGTCCAGACACCGGTTCAGGCGTGTCCATGAGCGATGACAAAGTCTGTATTCCCCCTACTGTAAGAGCTGAGCAAAACGGGGTAAAGTTAGAACTGCGCCAACCAAGGAACTGGGCCCTATGTCTAGCTGGAGGAAAATCTGGATTTCCCATAATGGGCGTTAGGGGTCCCGGGCGAGAGGAAAATGCCATTCTCTTAAGGAGGGAGTCCCGAAATCTAAGTAGAGGGGGCAAGCAACAGGGAAGGGACCCTAGTGCGGGGCGACACGTAGGATCAAGCCATGGCATGGACGCAGGGGAAAGGGGTGAGATAGACGTTTCCAGCTGTACCCACAGTTTGTGTTGAGCGTGGAAGATCAGGTCAATCAGTCTTGTCAGTAGGGCAGCTTTGTAATATAGTTCAATGTGAGGAAGACCCACCCCCCCATTTTGCTTTCGCCGCACCAGAACCGTGTACCGGAGGCGAGCTGAGGAACCAAACCATATGTACCGTAAAAGGGAAGAGCGAAGTGAACGAAAAAATACACTTGGTACCATTATTGGAACCGTTTGGAAGACATAAAGGAGCCTGGGTAGGATGTCCATCTTAAAAAAGGGCCACCCGACCAAACCAGGTATGGCTAAGTCGGGACCACTCCCTAAGTTTATTGTGGATATTGTGTAGTAGGGGTTTATAATTCAACTCATACAGCCGCTCAGGGTGTGGAGAGAGCATGACCCCCAAATATTTCAGTCCCCTATCCGCCCATGAGAAGGGAAAGGACCGCCTCAGTGATGTTTGGAGCTGTGAAGGGAGGGAAACATCCAGGGCCTCTGTTTTGCTCATGTTTACCTTGAAGTTACTCAAAGACGAAAACATTTCAAATTCTCTTATAAGGGAGGGGAAGGCTATTGGGGGGTTAGTAATGTAGAGAAGTAGGTCATCAGCATACAGGCTTAATTTGAAATCATGACCTCCCACTTTAACACCGCAAATATCCGGGTTGGCCCGCAATGCGCCCGCCAGGTGTTCCATTGCCAAAATATAAAGGTAGGGGGAGAGCGGGCAGCCCTGTCTGGTGCCGTTCCTGATATTGATTGGTTCAGATAGAATGCCATTAATCTTGACTGTAGCTGTGGGAGTATGATAGAGGGCTAGAATTTTACTGAGGAGATTAGGGGGAATGCCAATTTGCCGTAAAGTGGCCGAAAGAAAAGTCCAACTGAGGCGATCGAAGGCCTTCTCTGCGTCTACTGACAACAGACATAGAGGAATATTATGGGAGCGGGCGTAGGCCATAAGAGTAAGGAATTTAGAGGTGTTGTCTCGGGCTTCCCTAGCTGGCACAAAGCCTACCTGATCTAGGTGAATCAAAGATGGGATGTGTAGTTTCAATCTATTGGCGATAATTTTAGCATAAATTTTAAGGTCCAAATTAATTAAGGATATGGGTCGGTAACTGGCACAAGAGGAAGGGTCCTTACCCTCCTTGGGTAATACTGTTATATGTGCCTCTTGGGATTGGCCTGTGAAGGGACATGAATCAGAGACTGAGTTATATGTATTTTCTAATAGGGGGAGCAAGGAATCGAGAAGAGTCTTGTAGAAGTGACCCGTATAGCCATCAGGGCCTGGGCTTTTCCCTGATGGTAGGGATGTTATGGTGCCAGAAATTTCCAAAGCACTAAATGGTGCCGTGAGGGACTGAATTGCAGACGCGGGGAGGCGAGTGGTGTTAGTCTTCCGAAAATATGCCCTAATAGCTTCATTAAGACATCTCGATTCGTCCTGGGAGGCAGCCGGCTTCAAGTTATACAGAGAGGAATAGTAAGTATGGAAAGCACGGGCAATATTCTCAGAAGAATAAACCCTCCCCTGACGCGGGCAGTTAATTGTGGACACATAAGTTCAGAGTCGTTTCGCTCGAATGGAGCGCGCTAGAAGTTTACCACTCTTATTGCCATATTCATGAAAGTATCGCAGGGTCAGATCCCTGTGACGCAAGTAGGCCAAATCTAATAGAGAGTGGAGTTCCTGATACAGAGGCGAGGAAGGTGTCGATTTATGCTTTAATTCAGCATCAGCAAAGTTAGTCAAAAGCGTGGAAATGCGTTTGTTCTTTTCCCTCTTTAGTCTAGCGCCATTTTGAATCAATATGCCGCGCAGGACACACTTAAGCGCCTCCCATTGTACTGGTGGTGAAGTTTCATCTAAAGAGTGATGGACTCGGAATTCCCCAATCGCTGACTGGAGCGCCTCCAGAACAATTGGGTCCCTCAAAAGCGACTCATTGAGTCGCCATGACGTAGAACCCTTAGCTGTGCCCGGCACTGTAAAGCTTAGGAAAACTGGGAAGTGGTCTGACCAAATTTGTGGTCCAATGGAGGAGCTCGGGCGCCAGCTGAGCAGGGAGTGTGACGTGAAAAAATAGTCTATTCTGCTGTACGTGGCATGGGGAGCTGAATAGAATGTGTAGTCCTTCACTGTCGGGTGCAACGTGCGCCAGATGTCAACCAGTTGCAACGCACGTAGGCGTTTACGAACTACAGTCAGGGAGGGCAGTGAGACGTGTGTTTTCCCCGCAGAGGAATCTAGCATTGGATCAATAACAAAATTAAAATCCCCCCCGACAATAGTGTGGCCCACCATTAAATTTTCTAGTTTGGACATGATGGACAGAAAGGTCCGCTTTTGTCCTGTATTAGGCATATAAATGTTGGCTAGTGTAAAAGTTTCTGGTAGATTAAACATTGTATAAAGATATATCTGCCCTCCGGATCCGACATTACATTAGTAACCGACACTGGGAGAGAAGAGTGGAACCCCACAGCCACACCCTTAGATTTCTTGAGTGGATTATTACTAGTGTGCCATAGCGCATAATGTCTGGTAGGTAGTTTAGGTGCAACCGAGGACTGGACATGCGTCTCCTGAAAGAATAAAATCTGAACCTTACGTTTGTGCACGTCATACAATACCTGGGATCGCTTTTTAGGATTGTTGAGTCCCTTGACATTCAGGGAGCACATATTCACTAACGCCATGGGCATCTAGGGAACAAAACGAGCAAGAAGATCAATGGACGGATCCTTAATACCTAAGGAGACAAGAAAAGGAAGAGGGAAGATGAAAAGCAGAGGAAGGGAGAATAGTAGAGAAAGAACACAGAACCAAAAGATACTGAGGGACAGGACCTCAGCGAGAGGTTAACATTCCAACATGGGAACCAAGCCCAACGCGTGGTCCTCCAGCCCCACTCAGGAACCGGGGGAACACCACCTAACGGGGGCAAGGAAATCAACATGGTCCGGGAGCCCCCTAGACCAGCGGGTGGATGATAAGTATGATAACACAATATAGTGAAACCTTCAAACATTAGGTGACAAAAATTGAAAACTACAGGCGATGCGAACCAGAGGTCAGGTAACATTAGACCCCATGACAATGTAACACAAAACCTAAAACTTATGGCCCCTATGAGGTGCGAAGTCTCCTACGCCTTGTAGCAATGCAGAATAACAATAATGCACATAGCAAATATCAGCAGCAGCTTCAGCTTGTATGGTTAGCAGATAGATGTAGGGACCCAAGCAATAGCGGATACATGGGACCCAAAGCGAGCAAGTGCCAAAGGCCTCAATGCTGCGAGCCTGAACCGTCTGAAACAGGGACCTCAAGTCCGTTAAGCTGAAATGGACAAGGCACCGCACCAAAGCGATTCAGTATCTTATCAGCGGAGCCCAGTCCAGTACTTTATTTTGTTTGATCTCATCGCTCATCAACGTGGTGTGGGCCTGGAGGTAGACCGCCGATCCCGACGCGGTTTAGGGGAGACCAATTGCCACTGGGCACTACTCGGCACGCGAGTGAGATCCGGCAGTAGGGGAGCAGGCCATGCCTCCAAAGCGACCTCCGGGATTCCTAAGGCCTTAGTGAAGATCGGAAGATCAAGAGGATGCCTGAAGAAATGAACCTTGCCGTCTTTCCTCACGGAGAGCGAGAACGGGAAACCCCATCGATATGGGAGCCCGGCTGCTTGTAACTTCGTGGTGAGTTGGCTTAGAGCTCTCCGCTTGGCCAGGGTACGTCTCGACAGATCCGGGAACAGGGAAATCTGGGCCCCGTCAAAATCCAGAGGGTCAGCCTGTTGTGCCTTAGACATTATCTCCTCTTTGAATGTGTATTAATGCACCCTGCACAGCACATCGCGCGGGCGGGTCTCGTTGGGGTTTCCGAAAACCCGGGACACGATGCACCCTGTCTATCTCAATATGTTCAGTCACAGGACGGCCCAAGAGGGTGTTGAAGATGCCAACCACTGTGGCCCTAAGATCTCGAGGGCCCGTGGCTTCGGGGATACCCCGTAGGCGAACATTGTTGCGCCTGCTGCGATCTTCCTGGTCATCGATCTGGGCCCCCAGGGTGTGCAGGGTCATGGCGTGTTGCCGAGTCGCCTGCTGTAGCTCCTCTATGGCCGAGGATACCGCTGGCATGGCGGTTTCAACTGAATCCAGTCTTTGATGGAACGACTGGAGGCCCTCCCGCAACTCCGACATATCCTGCTTGTGGGCCGACTCCAGTTTAAGGAACATGCCAGTTCCTCTATGGCCGAGGATACCGCTGGCATGGCGGTTTCAACTGAATCCAGTCTTTGATGGAACGACTGAAGGCCCTCCCGCAACTCCGACATATCCTGCTTGTGGGCCGATTCCAGCTTAAGGAACATGCCAGCTATGTCTTTCTTCGTGGGCAGGAGCTCAAAGTATTTGCGGAATGAAGTAGGTATATCAGTATCCTCACCCTCCATGTCGCTCTGGTCGGCAGACTCTCTTCCACCACTAGTGTGTGTCGATGGTAAGGATTCAGGGGAAGAGGGAGGCGGAGAAGGATCCCTTTTCTCCTTGCTCGACGCCATCTTAAGTCCACGTGGCGTCTGAGCAGAGCGCCCTGCCCGAGGAAAAAACGTCTCTATAGCCCGTTTCCTCGTCGAGGGGGTCCTCGAGTCCTGCGAGCGAGTGCCCTTCTGTGTGTTGCGACCCATAGAGACTGAAAAAAGGCCGGTAGTGAAGGTTGGTGATCCGCTGGTTTAGGGGCAAGAGTCGGAGCTTCAGAACATGCGACTGCTCACGGCCATAGCGAAACCACGCCCCGCGGCCCGGTGAATTTCAATCCTCCATATCCGCATGGCAACTGTGCCAAAAAGGCTCATGCAACTTTTGTGTGATGAGCGACCCACGTCTTTTTGTGCAGATTGGTAACTGTGATTGGGGTGCTATTAGAGATGCATGCCCATGCAATTGCGGTTTGCATATGTGCGCGATTCTAGGATCGTGCCGCAATTGTGCACGAAACCGTCTTCGATGGCACAGATATGAACCGGGCCTAAAGTATCATAGTTGGAGCTGTAAATACATTTCCATTATTGTATTCATGTACTGTATATTTGTAGGACTTAGGGCACTGTGTATGTACTATAACACATAGAGATGCACTGATAGCGGTTTTTCTGCATCGAGTACGAATAGCGATAATTTGTTTTCGGTATTCGCCGATCAGGAAGCGGGGCGGCAGGTAATAACATGCTGCCTGGTTTCCTGAATGCCCGGGAAGCCGCCAATCAGCAAGGAGCCGGCTGTTCGGCCAGCTCGATGACCATTGGCCGGGAATCAAGCTTCCCAACCAACCTGCAAGGAGCTGGCTAACTGGCTTCCCAACCAATCAGAAAGCCGGGAGGCGGGTCATTACTCACCACCCGGCTTCCTGATTGCCCAGGAGGCCAGCTCCATGTTACCCTACGGCACTGCCGGTCAGAGCAAATCTTCCTCAGGCTGGAAGTTCAGGTATCGGGAAATGTTTCAGAGCATTTGGACGAGTACGAGTACCCGTTCAAATACTCAGTATCAGCACCGATACTGGTATCGGTGCATCCCTAATAACAAAGGTTCATTTTGACTTCATATTGGGGAACTCCAACACACATAGTGCAAGTATGAATTTGGCCCTAAAGAAGAACTTCAGGTTGTAAAAAATTAACCCTTCCAGGGGGGCTGCCACCAAAGCATTCTGGTTATAACTTTTACTATGTCTATAGGCACCATTACATTTGTAAAGGAAGGGGAAGAGGGGCAATAGAAGGGAAGAGAAGAGAAGAAGAAAGAGTTGTCAGGAAACAGGTACACTTTGTATCAATGTTGTATGAAAATAAACCTATAAAACCACTCGGTCACCTTAACTATGTGAAACGGGACCCCAAATTTAAAGTAGTGAAAGGATTAAAGTCCTGACAATAATAATAATAATCTTTCTCTGTCCTTTTAGTGAGATTTCCTTTCACTTCCTGCCTTAGAAACATAACAGGAAGTGAAAGAAAATCTCTCCAGAGTGAGAGACAGTTGTCAAGGGAATAGGTGTCCCCAATGGAAGGTTTCCCCTCGCCTACTGTTCTGGTGACAGCTGTCCAACTTTTAGATTTCCAATTTTCCACTTTCTGTCACCAAGACAAATAGAGAGAGTGAATGTCCCTGCACAACCCGTGACTACTTGTGACGAGGGAGCATGGCTTCTAGGCCAATCAATGAAGCCTGACAGCGTGTAATGACTCACTGCCCGGCTTCCTGATTAGCCAGAAAGCCGGTTCCATGCTTTCTCGTCACATAGTGACGAGAAGCATGGGGACGGCTTCCCTGCTAATCGGGAAGCCGGGTGGCGAGTCTTTACACACCTCCCGGCTAATCAGGAAGCCAGGTGGCGAGTCATTACAAGCCGCCTGGCTTCCTTAATGGGACTTACTGTATCGGAATTCGGTATCGTTGAGAACCGTAAAAAAATATTGGTACTCGATACCGAAATACCGGTATCGGTGCATCCCTAGTATAGAAGTTTCCAAACTAAACCTACACTCATCCAAATGTATTTGCCAGCTACCGCCATCAGGAAATAAATGTGTAACACACAGCTTCGGGCACTCTGTGTTTTTGGGCCCCAGAGCAGTCTTTGTTGTTTGCTATGATCATCTCGTGGCTCAACGAAGTACTGATGGGGTGGTCATAATAATCTGGCCACTCAGTGTACATACACCCAGCACTCTGCCAATAAGTGGTTATCCAAACTTTCCTTCATACAGAAAACTTAGTTATGACACTAATTAAAAAGAAGATGTTGTGAGAGAAATCCAGCCTTTAATCTGAAATTAATTTGAGTGGGGAGAAAGAAAATCAATGTTCCAAATGCTCTCTGAAGATTGCATATTCCTTGTGGATTCTTTGTTCTTGATAAACTTCTTTAATTGTTATTGAAAGCCTGTTATTGTTTTTTGTTATCATAAACAATAAAGAGAATTATAATTATTCTGTAATTGAAACTTCTTCTCGGTAGGTACTTAAAAAACGTCTCTTCTATTGGGGTAGCCTGACTTTTTTTTTTTTTAAGAAAGCGGGCTCATGTGCCATAATGAGAACATTTTACATTAAAAGAGGATTTAAGTTTTTCCTAGAGATTTTGCAACGTTCCTTTGGGATTTGTTGCTGACCGGACATCAAAGTGTATGTAAAGGCCAAAGTTCTCAGTAGGGTAGGTTTAGAATTTAGTGTTTAGTGTCACTGTCATGCCATAAGCATGCATACACATGGAGACATCCCAACTCTCCTGGACGTTCCGGGAGTCTCCCGCTGTAAGATAGCGGCTCCCTGATGCCCACAATTGAAAGATTTTATCAAAGAAAGGTTTACTCTGCTCTGCTATCTGTTTTTTTTTACTCTGACAGTGGCCACTGGCCATTTTCCTTTAGGTCCTCCCCTGCTGAATAGCCAGCCTGGCTTCCTGATTTGTCAGGAAGCCAGGCTGCCTAGGAACAAGCAAAGCAGGCTTCCTAGCAAATCAGACGGGTCATAACTTGCCACCCAGCTTCCTGATTGGCTAGGAAGTCATCTTCACTTGTTGGTAAGCAGCCTGACTTCCTAACCAATCAGAAAGCTGGGTGGCACATCATGTCCCGGCTTCCTGATTGGTCAGGAAGCCACGCCGCCTAGCAACAAGTGATGCCGGCTGCCTGGCTTCCTAGCCAATCAGGAAGCTGGGAGGTGGGTAGCCGGACGGCACCTAGTGACTCGCCACCCGGCTTCCTGATTGGTCAGGAAGCCAGGCAGCCTCTGCAAGTGAAGCCGGTGTTCTTTCGCTAAAACACCAGTTTCATGGACAATCAGGAAGCCAGGCAATGGGTCATGATCCGCAGCCCGACTTCCTGATAACCTGGGCACACGGCGCCGGTACTCAGTATCGGCGAGTACCGAAAAAATATATATATAAAAACAAGTATCAGTGCATCACTAGTA
>NW_017307163.1:708728-721859 GCF_000935625.1 Nanorana parkeri | reverse complement strand
GAGTTATTTTGCAGATGTGAGAGACCTTACCTTCGGTCTTTTGTTTGACCAATGGACATGAGGCTACTACATGATCGGGGAGGCGCAGTAGAGGCACAGATTTATTGAGCGTCTCCTGCTCTTCTCGGCCTGAGAGAGGGGTCCCCGCATAGCTCCAACCTCCATTGGCTCATCTCTTTGGGGGGATCTCGGTCCCTTAGGGACGGTAGTGCTACCGTATACCCGTTCCGCCTTCCTTTCTCGGAGACGTCTGTCGATTGTCACGGATCGGTGGATCAGGTCATCCAGGGTGTGGGGTAGCACGTCACGGGCAATCTCATCTTTAAGAGCCTCGGAGAGACCAAGACGGAACTGGTTACGGAGGCTGACGTTGTTCCATTCAGTCTCTCTGGCCCAACGCTGGAACTCCGCTATATAGTCCTCGACCGGTCGTCTACCTTGCTTGAGGCCCCTTATGGCAGTCTCCGCGGTCAGCTGTTTGCTGGTATCATCATAGAGGAGTGCCATGGCTTCCAGGAACCTAGGGAAGGACTCGAGTATGTCATCGTCTTCCTCTAGGTAAGTCTCTGCCCAGGCCCTAGGTTCCCCCTTGAGGTATGAAATTAGGGTCATGACCCTAATGCGGTCACTGTGATATGTTCGGGGCCGTAAGTCGAACATCAGCTTGCAGGAACTCACAAACTGACGGTAATTCTGTCTATCCCCCGAGAAAGGCTCTGGGGCACAGACTTTGGGTTCGGGACCCTCGCGGGGCCGGACTGCCTCGGCATTCTGATTAACAAGGGTGCGTAATCTCTGATTGTCCACTTGTAAGTCCTGCATGGATGTGGTTAGGGTCTCCACCCTCTGGGATAAGGTGACTAGATGTCTTGCAAGTTCCGCTGGATCCATAATTCTTTTTGGGTTCCACAATTCTGTCACGCCTGCTCAGATTGAAACGTAGAGGATCTCAACTGCGGAGGGTATAAGCTACCGTAGGTAGTAGTTGAAGGCTTCTCAGGCGTGAATCTCAGGCGTCGCTCCCAATCTTTATCGGGGAGTTAGAGATTCTTGCATCACAGCCTTAGAACGAAAAATAGAAAGGGTAGAGAGGTGTGGGCTATTGCTTCATAGCTTACAGTCTCTATACTATAAGGAAACTTGAATACGGATAAGCAGTAAGAACAATGACCCCGTATTGACAGGGATTGAGCAATGCAAAAATCCCCACAGACAGATGATAGTAATCCTCTAGACAGTCTATATCACTTAGCGAGGTTGCTTCAAAGTATTAAGGTTTAGGACTCCAACTGGAGAAATACTTGCGGTTTGCACAATGTGAGGGATGCAGTGATTCCTGTACTCAAGAGGTAGGTTCCGGCTCTGACAATCCAGGGGAGATGGTCCTAGGCTTCAGGAGGCAACAGGCGCTTCTGAACCCAATTGTGGAACGCCATGTTGCCTCAGCTGAGCCCTTAAATACCCCCAGGAAGCAGGAGGAGCCGTCGGCCGGAACGAGCGGCTTCCGCGTTCCACAGTGGAACGCAAGCCGCTCGCCTTGCAATCAGGAAGTCGAGTGGCTTCCGCGCTCCACCGTGGAACGCAGAGCGGCCGCTACAGCAGAGGGGACGGTCGGAGTGACACTTCCCCGCCGGGACCCGTTACAGTAAGTGATATATAATAATCTAATAGATAAGTGCCAAAAAATGTCATAAATTGATGTTTCCCAAAAAATGCTGAAAAAATCCGTGAGAAGAAAAAAACTGTGAGAAGAAAAAAATTGTCCTTAACAACAAATAAATTCAAATGGTGCGATCTCCCCTCCTTCTTCCAACCACTTTAGATGATCCAAATAGTCATAGTCAGAAGAAGAGGAAAGTGTATCCCATTCAGTGGTGATTCTTGATGTAAAAAATAAAAGCGTGGAAATCCCCTTTAGGGTATGTACTTACCGAACCACCAGTGTTTTCAAGCCGTGTACAGCACCAAGACGCAGATAGCCGTTCTCTGTCCTCTTACTAATCTTGACCTTCACGGGGTTCGCTGCTGTCCCTTCACAGGGTTCGTTGCTGTCCTTGCAGCTCTCTCAGAGAGGACTTGTCTGATTAAGTAGTAGCAGTTTCTAGCAATTCCGGTTTTTCTGGTTTTCTTTGCCCATAAGCGCAGGTTTTCGTCTTTCATTCGATTTTACCTGCCTGTTGTTACATACACCCCATTGTTTTAACCTTGGGTTGGAACAAAAGTAGCCAGGCATGCATGAACCCTGGACAAAGCATCCATATTTCCCATCAGGGCAATGCTGTACAGTAAAGCTAAATGCTTGTAGGGCCAGGAACCACCGATTAACCCTTCTATTGGTCTCCTTGTTTTGGGCCATCCACTTTAAGTAAGCATGATCAGTTACTAGGTCAAATTGTCTACCCAGCAAATAATACCTGAGAGAGTCCACTTCACAGCTAAACATTCCTTTTCAATCATGGCATAGTTTAACTCATGGGAGTTCAATTTTCTGCTAAGGTAAATGACCGGTGTCCTTCACCATTCCAAACCTGAGACAACACTGCTCCCAATCCCACATATGACGCATCAGTCTGCACTACAAAGTCTTTTGCGAAGTCAGGTGAGTATTACGCAGGTAGGCTACACAAGGCCTTTTTTAAAGTTTAAAAAGCGGTTTCTGCTTCTGGGGACCATTTAACCATGACAGACTCTTTCTCTTTTGTCAAATTGGTCAGGGGCACAGCCTGAGAAGCAAAATGAGGAATGAATCGCCGATAATAGCAGCAATTTCATGAAATGCTCATACCTGCTTTTTACATAGTTACATAGTATTTGGGGTTGAATAAAGACATACGTCCATCAAGTCCAACCCATATAGGTCCACGCATCATCTCATTCTTAGGGATACGTGAACATGTTTAAGTTCAGTAGCCTTGTCTCATAGCTCTGGTCCTCCATTCCCCTAATTAATTTGGTTGCCCTCCGCTGGACTCTCTCCAGTTCAAGGACATCCCTTCTCAGTACTGGAGACCAAAACTGGACCGCATACTCCAGATCTGGTCAAACCAACGATCTATATAGAGGCACAATTATAGACTTGTCCCTGCAATACATCCCCTTCTTAATACAGGACAAGACCCTGCCAGCTTTGTTTACCACAGCCTGGCACTGCAAGCTACCATTCAGTTTGCGGTCTACAATGACCCCCAAATCTTTTTCTATTTCTGACTTCCCTAGCGGCATACCCGTGATGGTATAGCCCATTTGTTTATTTTTATTTCCAAAGTCCCGTTTCGCTCCTGAGTGTATATTGAGGAGAAAAAATTGTTCAGTGCCTCGGCCCTCTCCTTGTGAGTAACTTCCCGTTTTCGTGCTTTATTGGGCCTATCTGCTCCTTTCTTACCTTTTTACTGTTAATATATTGGTAGAATTTTGGGGGTTTTTTTCTCCTAACTGTGGCGATATGCTTTTCGCATTCTATTTTAGCTTCCCGGATTACTAGTTTGCATTTTTTGTTACATTCCTTGT
This sequence comes from Nanorana parkeri, assembly GCF_000935625.1. NCBI lineage: Eukaryota > Metazoa > Chordata > Amphibia > Anura > Dicroglossidae > Nanorana > Nanorana parkeri. Next base: position 718,352 of record NW_017307163.1, on the reverse strand, counting down.
AGTTAAGGAACGCCAATGCCGTCCCTTCCATCTTATATTTTATAAATGCCATTCTCTTTGCCTTAACATGTAGTTTTACAGTTTTATTTAGCCAAATAGGTTTAGTCTTTGATCTTTTGTTTTTGTTACCCAATGGTATACACTTTGAAATAGCAATATGTAATGTGTTCCTGAAACAGTCCCACATTTGGTCTGAGTTTAGGTTGTGAAATGAGTTTTGCCATTTTATTTCCCCCACTAGTTTGCGCAACTTATCGAAGTTGGCCCTTCGGAAATTTAGGGTTTTGTCCGTCCCGCCATCTTTCCTTTCCTGTATTCAATATTGAAAGTAATCACATTGTGATCACTATTACCCAGTGTCTCCCCAATTACAATATCCTCAATTAACTCCGCATTATTAGTAATTATTAAATCTAGGATGGCATTTTTCCTAGTTGGAACCTCCACCATCTGTTCCAAGAAATTGTCTTGCAACAAGTTCAGAAATCGGCCCGCCTTTGTCGATCCTGAGGTACCATTAGCCCAATTGATGTCCGGGTAATTGAAGTCGCCCATCACGACTACATTGCCCTCCCTCCAAGCTATTTCTATTTGGGAGTGTAGATTTGCTTCCCCCTCCTCCCCTATATTCGGAGGTTTATAGCAAATACCCACAATGAGTTTACGGCTAGGGTCCGCCATATTGAGCCCTAGCCATAAGGTCTCCACATCTTCTCCACTGTATGTTGTTGGGACAGGTCCAATTCTGTATGGCCTCAACTTTGTTTATTTGGGGTTTTATTATTCCGCTCCCAATGGTATAACCAAGATATTTTGCCTCCTCTTGCCCAATAGTAAAATTTTTTTGGGTTGGCTGTAAACCCAACTTTCCGTATGGAGTCTGGCACAGCTTGAACTTTTGGCAGATGTAAGCTCCAATCTGGGCTATGAATAATCACATTGTCAAGGTAAGCGGGAGCATACTTCTGATGGGGCCGTAGAATCCTATCCATTACCTGCTGAAATGTTGCCGGAGCATTCTGTAACCCAAAGGCATTCTTCGATATTGGAATGCCCCATCCAGTTTTACAAATGCAGTTTTCTCTTTCGCTGTCTTAGATTGGGGAATCTGCCAATTCCCCTTGGTCAGATCCAACGTCATCATGAACCGCGTTGTTCCTAGTCGGTCAATTAATTCATCAATGCGGGACATGGGATAGGTGTCAAATTTAGTAATCTTATTAAGCTGTCGGAAGTCATTACAAAAGCTCCAACTCCCATCAGGTTTGGGTACTAGCACTATGGGACTGGATCAGTGACTTTGGGACTCATGCTCTATCGCAGATATTTGTCCTGGCAGCTCAGAGAAGACCTCTTTATTCCGCAGCACAAATTCTTTAGCCTCCTGTTGTTGGCTTTTCGATAAGGTGACTGCTATGCCAACATCAGGAGCCAAACAATCAGATTGAAGCAGTGATGGTGAAGTCACTGTTACTAGGGATTCCCTATCCTTCTAGGCTTTCAACAGATTCACATGATAAATCTGTTCTGGCTTTTGCCTTCCTGGTGGTCTGACCCTATAATTCACTTCACTCACTTTTCCAGTTATTATCATAGGGGCCTGCCATTTGTCGAGGAATTTGCTTTTGACCGTGGGGATCAGTACCTATCACCCTATCACCCGAGAAAAGCTACGGGTCTGGGCCCCACGATTGTAAATCCTCTGCTGTGCCAACAGCGCTTGGGCCAAATGTTCTTTCACGATTGGCATTATCTTTGCAATTCTATCTTGCATCTCTGCAGCATGCTCAATCACGCTTTGGTGAGGAGAACTCTCACTTTCCCCAGTTTCTTTGGCAATATCCAATAACCCCCTTGCATGTCTCCCATACAATAATTCAAAGGGAGAAAACCCACGAGACAACACGCTGTCAGTTAGTCACCTAGCCTATCCATGAATGTGTGCTAAACACAGGAAAAAACATGCACTTTGATGTGCGTTCACAGAACACGTCAAAAACGTGTATCGAACTTTAAAATGCCATTACTGGTTAATAGCGATGCCATTACTGGTTAATAGCACCCCAAATGCGGCCGCACAAATGCTCAGAAAATAAAAAGCAGGATACCTGTAGCAGAATTTGCTACATGAGCGGTTTTCTCATGTTTGTTGCACATGCAGGAACCCATTGAAATCAACGGGTGATGCGTGGCATACGCGGCAAACAAGCACACATTAACGCACACAAATGTGATGCATGTTCCCGCTATGGTGTGAACAGAGACTTACAGCTCAGTCTCCGTGCTGGGGGAGCGTGAAAGAGCCCACTCCTAGCACAAACACATGCTGCTCATATGCAGCCAGGGCAGCCTTCAGAAATTCCGGGGCCCCTATACGGCTTTAGGCCACCCCCCCGCACCGCCGCCATGCTGAGCCAGTCACACTGTTATTATTATACATATATATAGCTCTGACATATACCGCAATGCTGTACCGAGAACACTGAGCCAGTCACATCAGTTTCTGTACAGAGGAGCTTACACTCTAATGTCCCCCCACAGTCACATCAGTCTCTGTACAGAGGAGCTTACACTCTAATGTTTTCTAATGTTGTCCCCTCCCTTTTAGATTGTAAGCCCTCACGGGCAGGGCCCTCCTTACCATCTTGTCTTAAATTGTATTGTGACTGTAATGTCTTCCTTATATTGTAAAGCGCTGTGCAATATGAAAATTTAAAATAAAAATAAATAATTAAAATAAAATAAAAAATGAATTTAAAAAAACTGTTTTTTTTCCTTGCCTCAGGCACAAAGGGAGCTGGCTACGGCTATGCTTCCGTGGTGCTCGTGTGGCTGCCGGCTGAATGTGTCAGACGCTGCAGATGGAAAGGTGCAGGACACCCCATGTGCAACGTCGGCCACACGAGCACCACGGGAGGACAGGATGCCGGGACCTGTAATGTACTGGAATGCACTGGAATGTAAGCAGGCCGACTCCCTGCGTTCCGGTGCGGGAGGGGGTGTGGAGCTGTATTGAAGTCAATGGCATCGCCCACAGTGCGATCGCCCGCACTCGGAACGCAGGCACATTAGTGCCTGCATTCCGGTCCAGTGCGATCTGCAAAAATAGTGCTCGCAGCATTTTTGCGGATCGCACTGGACTGGAACACAGGCACTAATGCAGGCGATCGCACTGTGGGCGAGGGGCCTGCCTGCGCAGCCTACGCCCCCTCCCGCCCCTGAATGCAGGTGTTTTTTCGTTGGTAGAGCTCAATGAGCTCGTCATTTGAAAAGTAGATCTCCAGACGAAAAATAGTGGGCGCCCCTGGTATATAGTGTATTTATTGTGATGTAAGGGGAATCCAGCAGGATCACAAGATACAGGCAGGGCAGCCATCAGAAATTTCGGGGCCCCTTACACGGCTTTAGGCTAGGGCCCCCCCGCACCGCCCGGTGTCCGCCCACCGCACAGTGTCCGCAATAACCCCCCCGCACCGCTGTGAGGAACTCAGTACTGTATAGCGTTGCAGATGTACAGTACCGAACAGTGTACTGTACATCGGCAATGAAAATACTTACCGGGACCCGCAGTGAAGATCGGAGGATGTCACTTCCGCCGGCGACACGTCGCACTGACGCTGACACGCGAGGTCGGAGGTCGCTCGGCGGTCCGTCGTAAGTGCGAGTGGTCGCAAAGCAGGTAAGTCGTTAACCGAGGAATGTCTGTATACATATACCACAATGCTGTACAGAGAACATTGAGCCAATCACATCAGTATCTGTACAGAGAAGCTTACACTCTAATGTCCCCCCCACAGTCACATTACCCGCTGGACGCAGGGCTTCATGACCCGCTGGACGTAGGGCTTCGTGACCCGCTGGATGCAGGGCTTTGTGACCTGCTGGACGCAGGGATTCGTGACCCGCTGGACTCACGGATAAGTGACATGCTGGACACTAGACATGTGCACCGGCAAAAAAAAATTGTTTAGTTTCATCTTGTTTTGATTCGGATTTTGCGTTATTTCGTTTTTCGGGATTCTGACGAAATTCGTTAGCGGTAGTCTGTACGAATGTTCATTTCCATTTCATTTTCGTATCGCTCGTTTAATTGCAGCAAAGTGACATTACATTTTTTTTTTAAATTGTCACTTTGCTGCAATGAAAATTTGTCCACAAACTAAAATGCGTACAGACTACCGCTAACGAATTTTGTCCGGAAAACTAATTTTTCCGAAACGAATCGCACATGTCTACTGGACGCATGGCTTAGGGTTAGTTCACATCATACGCAGTGCTTGTAGCATTTTAATCGCACCGCACCCGAACGCACTGCAGGCACAATGTGCCTTGCGATCCCGTGCGGGCGATCGCATTACGGTGAGCCAGCCGCAATGCGGGCAGTGCGTTCCGGCCGGAATAGGACCGGAACGCACTGCTTATGGTGTGAACTAACCCTTAGTGATGCGCTGGACTCTGGGGTTAGTGATGCTCTTGATGCAGGGCTTAGTGACCCGCTGGACTCTGGGCTCAGTGACGCGTTGGATGCATGGCTTAGTGACGCACTGGACGCAGGACCCACCTGAGACCCCACACATCCTGCAGAGCCCACCATAGATGCTGCACATCCCATCTGATATTCTCTATGGTGGGCTCTGCAGGGGTCTCAGGTGGGCTGGACAGGGCTGCATCTCCCTTCCTCCCTCCCTCCTTCCCAGCTCCTCTTACCTGCTCCCCTGGCCTCCTTTGCCGCTGGACTGGCTGGAAGTGACGTGATGTCACTTCCGGGTGGTCAGAGATCAGATGAAAAGCTGCGCCGATGGGGTCCCAGCCTGCTCCGATGCCTGTATAGGTAATGCTGTGGCCCGGCACTGCTACGGCCAGCCTCCCCCTGCGCCGCTTCCTTGCTTGTCACCCAGGGGCGGACTGACACAGTGGGCCCCCCGGGCAATAAAAGATTATGGGGCCTCCTTGTGCTCGACCCATATACTGGCCCCACCCACAAGCCCCACCCGCGTATACATTCTTGCACCCCCTTCATCCCTCTTCCTACACTGCACCTCTGCATCCCTCTTCCTATCCTGCCCACCTCTGCCCCCCCCCCTGCATCGCTTTTCTAATGCTTCTCGCATCTCCACCCCCCCCTTCCTAAACTGCTTGGCAGAGGTGAACACTGTAGGAAGAAAGATGCAGAGGGTACAGAAGTTAGGAGTGTAGGGAGAGATTTTGATGGCTGCTACACTCTTCCAACACTGGTAACTTCCACAACATCTACATCTCTCATATTGCACTGCTGACCACACCTTACACTGCTAGTCCCTTCTAAGCTGCTCACTCCCTGCTCACTCCCTCCCTCATGGTAGGACTCCCGCTTCTGATACCATGGGCTGTGGGTGCTGCAGGGGATGGAGCCAAATGTGTTGGCCCTGTTCACGGCTCCACACACGTCGCATGCCGCACCTCCTCCCCGCCTCACGCTTGCCACTGCTAGATCCTCCTGCATCCACGCTCTACACACCACACCTCCTTCACGCTTGCCGCTGTTAGACGCTGTAGTTCTTTATAGCTGATGCAGTTCTGCATTGCAGTATAATGGTATTGCTGGGAATTGTAGTTCTCTATAGCTGTTGGTAGTCATTATTGCTGGGATTTATAGTCCTCTATTGCTGATGGTATTCTGCATTGTTGTGTAATGTATTTCTTGGAATTGTAGTTCTCTATAGCCAATGCCATTCCGCAATGCTGTACAATGTATTTCTGAGATTTATAGTCCTCTACAGCTGGTGGTATTTTTCTACATTGTTGTATAATGTGCTGAGATTTGTAGTCCCTCTACAGCTTGGAGTTAGTGGCAGAACTACCACGGTCGCAGCAGTCGTACACCCGCGCAGCACCGACGAGGCATCCCTCCACTACCAGTGTGCTATAATTTTCCTTAACCCATTAATTTCTCTACCGCGTCACTTCCAGGTGTGCATGTCATGAAGAAAGGGGGTCATGAAAACAGCTGATTCGGATGACTCGGCCCCACTGGAAGTGACACAGTCGAGAAAATGTATAGGATCGAGAAAAATTATAGAACACTGACTTTGACACTGTCCGGCCCCTTCCACAGCTCACAGCTCACAGCTCAGAAGCATGGACAGCCAGCGGCGGTCTACAGTGGGCGAGAGTGCCTAAGTACCGGACATGGAGCAGAGTAAGGCCAGAACCATGTAGGGAGCCCAGTGGGAGGAGAGCACTATCCCCTAGCCAGTCACCCCTTTCATGAACTTACTAGGGGTCCTCACATCTCCCGACCATTCACACTACCGTTACATGGATGGCAAAAGTGGCAGACGGCGGGAAGAATGCGAGGAAGAGGCAGAGCGGGAGGGGGGCCAAGTTGCTGCACCATGGGCCTCTGGGATGTACTTGCCCCCTGGGCTAAAAGTTGCCAGTCAGCCCCTGGTGCATGCATCCATAGACTTACCTTGCGGCTCTGCTCATCTCCCGGCCGAGAATCGGAACTGCGCATGCGCCCGCCCCAAGATCCTTTGCGGCCGTACGAGCAGTTCCTGATTCTCGGCGCAGGATCGAGCGGCGATAACAAGGTAAGTTTAAAATGATTTTAAGCGTTTTTTGTTTTTTTTACACTTCTTGCCTATATCTACTGCATGCTAGCAGTAGATATAAGAAAAAAAAAACGGAGGGTTTGGAACCCCTTTAAAGTATAATTAAAGGTAGCAAGCAGTAGCTATATGCAAAAAGTGTAAAAAAAAATAAAAAACACTTTAAAAGCCCCCACAGATCCTGCAGAGACCGCCTGAGACCCTGCAGTCTGTGTTGGGTTTTACAGGCTGCAAAGCCCCCTATGGAACCTGCAAAGCCCCCCAAAGATCTTGCTGAGACCCTGCAGTCTGCCGGATCTCAGGGGGGCTGTGCAGGATATGTGGTGGGCTTTGCAGGCTAGAGAGCCCCCTACGGATCCTGCAAAGCCCACCACAGATCCTGAAAAGCCCTCCTGAGACCCGGCAAAGCCCCCCAGAGACCCTGCAGTCTGCCAGATCTCAGGTGGGCTGTGCAGGATTTGTGGTGGGCTGTGCAGAATCTATGCTGCCCCAGCAGCCGACTACTTAGACTAGCAAGAGGAGAAGCAATACCTGGCTCACAGTCATGGCTTCGGCCAGCACAGGGTCACCCAGCGCCTAATCTGCGGTTCTCTGCATGGTTCTGCTGTTCGTCATCCATCCCCGAGTTTGGTGCTGGTGTTCTGACCAGGAACGGACACACGTTGCTGTTTCTCTGCCCGACTGTCAAGTGGCAGCGTTCTGTCCCCGACACACGCTGCGTGAGGTGCGCAGAGCCTTCGGGTGGATCAGCATATGCCCTAAACACAGGAAGCTGCCCTGCTGGCGGGCCCCCCCAACTATGCGCCTGGGACAGCGCGGTTGTCAAGCGACTGCCTGATGGGGCCCGATACGGTACAGGAGACTGCTTTTACCCCCCTGTCAGTGACCCTGGACACGGGCCCCTCCTTGGCCGCGGGCCCTCGGGCCGTGCCCGTATGGTCAATCCGTCCCTGATAACCCGGACGGGCCCTTAAGGCTGACTGGGCCCCTTACATGAGTATTGGCAGTCCCCCCCTGACAGCGGCCCTGTATGCAGCATCACAGAGCAAATCCCACCTTCATGGTGCGGTATATACCGTATTTTTCGCTCCATAAGACGCACTTTTTTCCCCCCAAAAGGAGGGGGAAAATTTGCCTGTGTCTTATGGAGCGAGTCCCGACGCCCGAGACATGCAGTTTTCGGGCGCCGGGCGAGTAGTAGGAGCCACTGCTCGTTTAATATGAGCGATCTAATGAGATCACTCGTATTAAAACCGAGCAGCGGCGGCGGCGATTGAGATTACCATACGGAGGTTCTTCGTCTGCTCTGTGTGATCACTGAGACCATGGCGCTGTAATCCGCCACCTGTCTCAGCGGTCACTAACTGCAGCTTCTGTCACAGCTTCTGTCATAGAAGCTGTGACAGAAGCTATGGTCTGTCGAGTGCTCCATAAGGCGCACCGGACCTCCCTGCGTCCTATGGTCCGGTGCGTCTTATCGACCGCAAAATACGGTATGTGTTATTGTACCACTATGTGGTTACAGAAAACAAACTGTAAGACTTTGCACACCTTTTGTTTTGATGCAACTGGAATGTAAGGTGTAATGTGAAAGGTAATTTTAACTGAAAGTTAAATATAGGCTTTAAGGTAAAGCATAAATTAGTATATACATACATACATAGAGAATTAGTAATTCTTCTTGCAACTGATATTATTCTGTGTAAAAAAAAAAAAACCCTTATAATTTAACATTCTTATTTCCCTGTATCAGGATTACCATGACTGTGCAACAAAAGTTTACTAGAAAATAAGAACTCTGGGTAAAAATTGTATTTACCCTTTAAGTGGGGCTACCACACACTGCAAGTGTTAATTAAGTGTTCGTTTTTCCCTAGGGTAAAAAAAAAAAAAATTATACTCACCCGATCCTCAGAATCAGCAGGCTGTGATAGCGCTCCCTCCAGCCTGCCTCCTCCACTGTTACAGCGAGGGTATGTCCTTCAGTGTCCTCACATCCTATACATTGTGTATAGAACATCATGACTCAGGGACCTTAGAGCACTGCAGCGGAGGGGTAGAAAGGCTCCAGGGACAGGTCTAATAGCAAGTCGAGTCTGAGTTTCAGGTAAGTACTGTATAACTTTGTTATTTTCCTCACTGTAAGGGTTAATAAAATTTTTACTATGAGTTCTTCTTTAACCCCTTCATGACAGAGCTAGTTTTCCGTTTTTGTTCATAAATGACTGACACACTTTTTAAATTTTTGCTGTGTGATTCTTCCATGGCAGTACAGGTATTCCTCACTTAACGACCGAGTTCCGTTCCTACGACCAGGTCGTTAAACGGATTGGTCGTTAAGTGAGGAACTCTATACAGTACTGTACTGCATTAGTACAATACCGAACAGTGTACTGTACATCCGGCAATGGAAATACTTACCGAGACCTGCAGTGAAGATCGGGGGATGTCACTTCCGCCGGCGACCCGTCGCACTGACGCTGACGCGGAAGGTCGGAGGTCGATCGGCGGTCCGTCGTAAGTGCTAGTGGTCGCAAAACAGGTAAGTCGGTAAGTGAGGAACATCTGTAATATACTTTCTTACTAACTGTACCCACAAATATTATATATTGTTTTTTAGAGGACAGATAGGTATACCTGTTTGATACAATTATATAGCCCTAACGCCTCACTTAGTTTGAATACAATATAAAAACAATGAGGAAATAACACTAGAAGAAAATACTTTTTTTCACAAGTTTTGATTATTTTTTGAAATTTTTATAATAATTACAGTATAAAAAATATATTTATACATCATTTTTATTTTTCTAATTTATTTTTCTAATTTTTTTTACACTATATTTTAATTTTTTTACACTTTGTAAAAAAAAAAGTAAAAACAACAAACTTTTTTTTGTCAGTTTTTATCAAGTAGTCACTATGACTGCATGTCAGAATCACATTTCACTGAGGCTGGGTTCACACCTGGGCGTTCCTAATAGGCTCGTTTTATGCACATTTTTTAACCACCTCCCGTCCGCCGAACGTTGAA
>NW_017307163.1:680622-708521 GCF_000935625.1 Nanorana parkeri | reverse complement strand
AGTACAGTACCGAACAGTGTACTGTACATCCGGCAATGGAAATACTTACCGAGACCTGCAGTGAAGATCGGGGGATGTCACTTCCGCCGGCGACCCGTCGCACTGACGCTGACGCGGAAGGTCGGAGGTCGATCGGCGGTCCGTCGTAAGTGCTAGTGGTCGCAAAACAGGTAAGTCGGTAAGTGAGGAACATCTGTAATATACTTTCTTACTAACTGTACCCACAAATATTATATATTGTTTTTTAGAGGACAGATAGGTATACCTGTTTGATACAATTATATAGCCCTAACGCCTCACTTAGTTTGAATACAATATAAAAACAATGAGGAAATAACACTAGAAGAAAATACTTTTTTTCACAAGTTTTGATTATTTTTTGAAATTTTTATAATAATTACAGTATAAAAAATATATTTATACATCATTTTTATTTTTCTAATTTATTTTTCTAATTTTTTTTACACTATATTTTAATTTTTTTACACTTTGTAAAAAAAAAAGTAAAAACAACAAACTTTTTTTTGTCAGTTTTTATCAAGTAGTCACTATGACTGCATGTCAGAATCACATTTCACTGAGGCTGGGTTCACACCTGGGCGTTCCTAATAGGCTCGTTTTATGCACATTTTTTAACCACCTCCCGTCCGCCGAACGTTGAAAGACGGCCGGGCGGGAGTCTCCTGGATGTGGGTGGGCGTTTTAAGACGTTCTTCGTGCCCGCGCGCGCCCCCTGGCACGCACGAGTGGGAAACCGCCTGGATTTTAAACGGCCAATGATGGCCATTTACATACAAGCGGTCGGGCGTCTGTAAAGACGCCCGATTGCTTGTATGATGCAAGTGTGGGTGCGCCCTCCTTACGTCTCGTCGCCGTCGATGTCCCCGCCGCCACCGTCCCCACGATCCCGGGCGATGTGGCTCTGTGCACTGAAAACGGAGGGAGGTCAGTACGCGAACTCCCTCCGCTCTCCTCCCGGGCTCTGAATGCAGGAAGTGATGTATATTACATCACTTCCACATTCCTCTCTCACTCAGATAGATAGAAGTTGATGAAGCAGATCTGTGCTTCATCAGCTTCTCTGGGGGTCCGTAGGTGACATTAGGGGTCTTAGAGACCCCTGATGTCTCCATAAAGGGGACCTGTAACTGTAAGTTGTTATCACTTAAGAGATTTCTTAGCACCCTATGTGATAACAATAAAGTTAAGCGTAAAAAAAGTAAAAAAAAAGATTGCTCACAAAATAAACAAAAATGTACACATACAAAAAAAACTATTTTTTTTTAAAGTCCCCCACACAAATGCGCAAAAATGCGTTAGATGCGCCTACACACAAAAACGATGATTGCTCTAATTATGCTGCACGTGTAACATATCGCCGTGAACGTCGCAATGAGAGCAATAATTCTCAGGCCATTAATCACTGATAACACTGAACTGATGAGCTTTAAAATCTTTTTGGCTGTGGTGTTTTTTTGCGCTTTTTAAGGCTTGACATGTTTGGTGTCTAGTTACCCGACGTGACCCCGCCTTTTATATTTTACCAAAAAATTGGGCAAAAATAAATGTTTCCTAAAATAATAAATGAAAACCATTTTTTAAAAAAATATTCGGTACTTTTTTGTTATATAGTAAAAAATTAAAACCCCAGTGGTGATTAAATACCACCAAAAGATGGGGGCGTGGTTTGGACGCGAAAGAATATGGCCGCTTGACCGGAGCTGCGCTTTGGGATCCGTATCTACAGCAACTCCCTGCTCGCTGAGTCACCAGCCGGAACTTTCTAAACACTCTCTTGAGTGCCGATATCCCCGCCGACAAGTCCAAAGGCAAAACTAAGTCCAAGGGTCCCAGGAGACCCACGGATTTCTATCCACAGACGCCCGCCTCAGGCAAACAAAATGGCGCCTCGTCCGCGCGGGTAGGAGGTCCGTCTAATAACCGCTCCACAGGCAGCGATGAGTCTGAGATGGAGGAGAACACCGCTGACCAGCTGTCACCTCAGAAGGAGATTTCAAAACAGCCGGCAACCTCACCGCAGCATTCGCCACAATCTAAGGGCCCTGTAAGTAAAAAGCAGTCGACTGCTGCCACTTCTGTATCACAAGGCCCCTCTGACGCAGCACCCTCCTTGGAAGCTTTCCCTGCTTCCTCAGACCCTGCATCTAAAGCGGCCATTAAACTAATGCTACTGTCATTACGCACAATGCTCAAAAATGATTTTAAATCCTCCATATAGTCCCTGCATTCACAGATAGATGGCCTTGGTGAACGTACAGCCTGTATTGAAAACTACCTGGGTGATTATGCGCCCACATTTAATGACCTGGTTGATGCATACGCAGATCAGCAGCAATTGCTATCCCAGCTACAGGACAAGATTGCGCACCAAGAGGATAGATCCAGATGCAATAATATAAAGTTCATGGGCATCCCTGAATCGATTGGTGCTGCGGATCTTTCTAGCTCTCTTCATCGTCTGATCTCCACCTTGCTTCTTAATCAGCCGCCAGATGATTTGATTATTGACAGAGCTCATAGGCTATTTAAGCCTAAACATCTTCCGGAAGCTACACCCAGAGATGTGATTGCAAGGATCAATTTTTTCACCTCAAGGAGAATCTGATGTTTTTAACCAGGCAAGCAGAGTCCCTCCCGGAGCCCTACTCTAACATGTCCCTCTTTGCTGACATCTCCGCTGCCACAGCCCAGAAGCGGAAGGAATGCTTACTTCTAATGACCTGTACGATGCCTGGAGATGCCTACATGGCACTGAGAGGGATTATACCTTTTTTTCCTATTCACAAAACTCATATTCTAGACTAGATTGTTTCCTGGTGGATAAGCATACTCTCCAACAGGTCTCAAAAGCAGAGATAGGTTTGATCTGATCACGCCCCGGTCTGTATTTACTTATTCATAGTTAAAATTATGATACTCAAAGAGGACTTCGATATAGTGGGTATATCGGAGACCTGGCTAGACGGCACACATGATTGGGCTACTAATATAGAGGGGTATAACCTATTCAGGAGGGACAGATGTGGGAGAAGGGGTGGGGTGTTTGCATTTATGTTAAAAACTATCTAAATATGCATATAAGGGACGATATCACGTCAAACAGTGGAGAAGATGTGGAGACCTTATGGCTGGAGCTCGATATGGCGGACCCTAGCCGTAAACTTATTGTGGGTATTTGCTATAAGCCTCCGAATATATGGGAGGAGGGGGAAGCAAATCTACACTCCCAAATAGAAATAGCTGGGAGGGAGGGCAATGTAGTCGTGATGGGCGACTTCAATTACCCGGACATCAATTGGGCTAATGGTACCTCAGGATCGACAAAGGCGGGCCGATTTCTGAACTTGTTGCGAGACAATTTCTTGGAACAGATGGTGGAGGTTCTTTGTTAAATTATGTGTTTTATCCTGTACATTAAACCCATCTGTTTCCTTGGTGAATACCGACGAGAAGAAAGTATTTAGCGCCTCTGCCCTCTCCCTGTCGCTTGTGAGTAGCGACTCATTTATGTCCTTTATTGGGCCTATCTGTTCCTTTCTCCCCTTTTTACTGTTTATATACTGAAAAACATTTTTGGGGTTCTTTTTACTAACTTCGGCGATATATTTTTCACATTCAATTTTAGCTGCCCGCACTGCCAGTTTACATATTTTATTAAATTCTTTGTAGTTTTGGAATGCCGATACTGTCCCCTCCGTTTTATACTTACTAAATGCTATTTTTTTTTCTTTAATGTATTTCTTTACCGATTTACTTTGCCATATTGGCTTTGTTTTTGATCTTTTACTTTTGTTCCCCAGCGGTATGCACCTGGTTATAGCATTTTTTCATTTGCTCTTGAAACAGTCCCACTTCTGGTCCAAGTTTAGTTTATTCAATAAGTTATCCAAATCGATTTCACCCACTATATTTTAGTTTATTATATTTTTTCAGTTTATCAAAGTTTGCCTTCCTGAAGTTTAGGCTTTTCGTCCGCCCATCCCCCTTCCCTTTCTTGCAACCAATATTGAAAGCAATCACCTTGTGATCACTATTGCCCAGTGTCTCCCCGATTACAACATCCTCAATTAGCTCCGTATTGTTGGTGATGATCAGATCTAGGATTGCATTTTCCCTGGTCGGGACCTCAACCATCTGATCCATGAAATTGTCTCGCAACATATTAAGACAACGGGCTGCCTTAGCCGATTTGGAAGTTCCATGTGCCCAGTTATTTGGGTAATTGAAGTCTCCCATTAACCACAACATTACCCTCTTTCCCCGCTATTTCTATTTGCGATTTGTAGGTGGGCCTCCCCTTCCTCCCCCATATTTGGAGGTTTATAACAGACACCCACAATAAGTTAACGGTTAGGGGTAGGGCTCGTTCTATCTAGTTCTATCCATAACGATTCCACATCATCTCCACCAGCTGACGCGATATCGTCACGGATGTGAATAATTAGGTTATTTTTAGCATATATACATACCCTCCCCCCTTCTTGCCAGCCTGTCCCTCCTGAACAATTTTACTATGTCGACTCTGTTGACTGGAGTGAGCCCACTATCTAATCCTGTGTTTTTTCCTTCTATGTTATCTGTCATGGTAGGTTGTTTGGTGTTTAGTTTTTATTTGTATTTTACCCTCCCCCCCATTATCTAGTTTAAAAGATCCTGAAGATCCGATAGCCGACTGAGAAGTCAGCCCAGTTCTCCAGGAAACCAAAGCCCTCGTTTCGACACCAGTTCCGGAGCCACTTGTTAAGTTCCCTCAACTCGCGCTGTCTCTCCGGACTCACACCCTGGGACCTCTAGTATATGCAGGGCCGTCTTTACCACAGGGCAAAAGGGGCACTTGCCCTGGGCCCCGTAACGTACAGGGGCCCACAGCAGCTGTCCCTTTCACACCTAGTGGCAAACAGAAAACGAGCTGTGTGTGTGAGCCGGTGGAGAGACAGAACGGACATCCGTTCTCAGTAGCAGCCAGCCAGTGAAGTGACCGTCTATCCATGTGTGTGTCTCCTGCTGTGATCTCCTCCCACGATGCCTGTCACAGAGATCCGGCAGGCACGGATGAGAAGGAGGGGGGAGGGTACAGCTAGACAACACAGATAAATCTGAACAAAAAACAGTTACCATTATTTTTTTTTTTAATCTTTATTTACACTTATCTGTATTTAACTTTACATCTGTCTTTAGCACACAGGCTGGGGTCTGGGAGCAGGACTAGAGTGGAAGATTCTGGACTGTGTTGTATTTACAGGCATATCACTAAACATTTGCTGAAATGTATATTCAGTCCATGTGTTTAGTAATATGCTGTGTAATTGCAATACACATTTTTACTAATTTATCCATGTTCTGTACTACCTGATAAATCATACAATTAGATTTAAATAAAAATCGTATTGCATGATTTATCAAGTAGTATAGAACAAATGTACCAATCAGTGGCGGAACTATCGCCATTGCGACCCAGGAGGCAGCTATGGGGCCCGGGGCACAGGGGGGCCCAGCCAGGACGAGGAACAAACGGGTTCCACTGATGCCGTGCGGGCTCTCTGGGTCATTATGTCATCGAACGCTGCTGGCTGTCACTGGCGTCTGTGAGGAGGAATGCGCCGCTGTTCAGTTCACTGACAACCTGTCAGTGATCTGTGCAGCGGCACGTTCCTCCTCACAGCCGCTGCTGAGTTTGTAACAGCCAGCAGCTGGGGTGGAGAAGGCAGCGTCGGCAGTGGAGGAGGAGGCAGGGCCCGGTAGAGGAGGAGACGGGGCCCACCGGCATCCATGGAGGGGGAGGAGGCGGGGCCCAGCGGTGGAGGAAGCTGACAGCGGATTGGGACTGACAGGTAAGAGGTGTGCAGGGGTGTGACCGGCCCACCTGAGACCCCGCAGAGCGCACTATAGAGAGTTTATGGTGGGCTCTGCAGGGTCACTCAGGTGGGCTGTGTGGGGTCTCAGGTGGGCTCTGCAAGGGGTGTAACTAGAAATCACAGGCCCCCAAACAAAATTTTGCTATGGGGCCCTGTGATTTCTACTTATGCCCCTGGTACCAATACATGGTTATAATAGTAAAATCGTTATTGCTTTTACATTACCCCACACACTTGCAGCACGGTGTACTGCATTTTCAACATATATATTCTACATATATTATGTAGAATATATAATATATGCAACGCACCATGCAGCGTGTGTTCGGGGGCATGCAATGTAAATGCACTACCGATTTTACTGATATAACCATGAGGTGCTACATTTGTTCCATGCTACCTTATAAATCATACAATAAGATTTTTAATTTAAATCGTATTGTATGATTTAAAAAATAGTTCAGAATAAATATACCAGTATGTGGTTAAATTAGTCAAATCCATATTGCATTTATATTGCATGGACCCGAACACTTGTTGCATGGTGCACTGCAATTTCAACATATGCATTCTACGCCCGGGAGAGGAACACTTTCTCCCGAAAAGGTTTATTCTGCTCAATCGAGCAGGGTAAACCTTTCCCTGCTCTGGTTTTTTTAATATTCGTTAACAGGAGGGCAGCAGCACAGTACAAGAACAGGATCCAAGAAGAGTGGTCGGGTAACAAGCCGGGTCGGTGACAGGTTTGCAGATAGGAAGCAAGGTTCAGTGAGCAAGGTTCAGGCAACAATACTGAGCCAGCTTCCTGACTGCAGGGAGGGCTTAAATACCCTCCCAGGAAGTACCAGGTGATGGAATGATCACTCACAGCTGGGGCACACCCGCAGGTGAGTACTGGAGCTGCAGGTTCCTGACAGTTCCTGGCTGCTGGAGACACCCGCAGGCGAGCACAGGAACTGCAGGACCTGGCTCCAGCGCCACCTGGGGGTGCTCTGGATCCTGACACTACCCCCCTTTCAAGGAGCGGACTCCGGACGCTCCCACAAAGTCCATCCACATCCTCGAAGTCCAAGGGCACGGAAAGCCTGCAAGGCCGCCAAGTCCACCATATGCCCCAGGGCCAAAGTTCAAGGACCGGCTAAGCACCCCCCGCCAGGTTCAGGCATCAGGCCGAGCAGTCCACCACCCGGATCCGGCAGAAGTCTCCACAGGCCAGCAGAAGACCCAACAGAAAGGCCATGGGTACCAGGGTTCCGTAGGGCACACCCCCCAGCACTGAGGAGCCTGGGTTTCAGCGGGCAGACCACCGCAATTAAACATGGGGGGGGGTCACTAGGACCGACAACGCGTTCAGCAAGCCACCGGATACCCCCAAAGCTGTGGCCACCCGACCCAAGTCACCACATACTTCAGGGAACGCATCGAGACCCTTTGGAACCAAGGGGTGCTCAAATGGAACTCCCCCATTCCCAGGATATCACCACTACCAGGCCTGGGCTTGCGCACATGTTCCCCCCACTTGCGGTATATGTCCCGATCCCCAGGTCCCTCGGCTGCAAGGGGCATCACCTCGGCACCAGGACCAGAAGCTGAGAGCTGGGCAGCGGATCAGCGGAGTTGAAGAGCTGGGCAGCTGGCACCGGATCAGCAGAGGCGAAGAGCTTGGCATCAGGCACAGGATCATCAGGGACCAGGAGCCCGGCATCAGGCACAGGATCATCAGGGACCAGGAGCCCGGCATCAGGCACAGGATCATCAGGGACCAGGAGCCCGGCATCAGGCACAGGATCATCAGGGACCAGGAGCCCGGCATCAGGCACAGGATCATCAGGGACCAGGAGCCTGGCATCAGGCACGGAGACCAGGAGCTGGGCCGCAGGCACAGGATCGTCAGAGACCAGGATCTGGGCAGCAGGCACTGAATCATCGGAGACCAGGAGCTGGGCAGCAGGCACGGGATCATCGGAGACCAGGAGCTGGGCAGCAGGCACGGGATCATCGGAGACCAGGAGCTGGGCAGCAGGCAAGCACCGCTGTGGTTGACATGAGGTTTCAGGACATGCGGTATCCTCCAAAACTATAGCGTAGGCCAGATAGAAAGGAGTCTTAAGAAATGGGCGAGGACCCCACTGGCTTGAATGGGCAGGTCTGTTCAAAAGGTGAAGGGAACCCCTCGTGAAAGCATGTAGGGACGTGGATAATGGAGGCCCCAGGGATGAAGCATCTTGCACCAGGGCTGGTTGGCCGGGAACCGGCATCGGCTCGACTGGAACAGGAGCTGGATCGGCCGGAACAGCATCGACTGGAACAGGAGCTGGATCGTCCCAAACAGTTACAGGATCGTCCCAAACAGTTACAGGATCGTCCCAAACAGTTACAGGATCCTCTGGACCGCCTGGAACCGGATCCTCTGGACCGTCTGGAACCGGATCCTCTGGACCACCTGGAACCGGATCCTCTGGACCGCCTGGAACCGGATCATAGGCGGCTGGAACAGGAACTGGATCAGCTGGAACGGGATCGTCTCCAACAGGAACGGGATCGTCTCCAACTACTCTGGACCGCCTGGAACCGGATCATAGGCGGCTGGAACTGGAGCAGCTGGAACAGGAACTGGATCAGCTGGAACGGGATCGTCTCCAACAGGAACGGGATCGTCTCCAACAGGAACGAGGACCGGCTGGACTGGAACGGGTACCGGATGGACTGGAATGAACCCAGAGTATCTAAAACGATCATCCAGTCTCATCTTCAGAGCAGTCACTCCAATCCTCATCATCCGAACAATTGGTCCATTCTTCAAGCTTTTCAGCTTCTGACCGATACTCGGCTAAGAGACATGAGGGATCTTGCTGGGCTGCCTTGGGAACAGGTGTAACTGAATGGCAGACAGGTACTGTTGCTACGGAAAACTGGGAGAGGATTTGTTCATCAGGAATAACAAAAGTCTCTGCGGTTGTCATGGGCAACATGGTTAACCCCGATCGGGCTTTGGTAAAGGGGCTAGACTCCCTAGATCGTATGTCAGACCACCTCTGGAGCAAGGGTTCGGCAAAGGTCACTACAATGACCCCCCGGTCAATAAGGGTCTCAACCGCCTCAATATATTTCATCAAGTCCTCAGGTGGGCATTCAGAGTAGTGTGCAGAAAACCCGGCGGGATCATCCTCTAGGAACCACACCAGCGACATAACTTGCGACAAGGTAAATGAAGGGGAGAAGTCATCACCCTCATCACCCCTCAGAGCTAGCTCACTACAGATTTTAATGAGGGGTTGAATATCCTCAAAAGGACAACCAGTCAGATCCATAAAACCGTGGGCCCTGCGGATGTATTCCAACAGGTCTGCTCGGGGGAAGCCTTGAAACAACTGACGGCAGTACTGCGGCTCCTCGGATGCCAGGAGCGCATAATAATATATTCCCTCGAGATCCATCTTGACAGTAGCAAGGGAAAAACCAAAAAAAAACCCAAAAGCCTGCAGGTCCAGTGTGGTCACTTTGGTCGGTGGGGCTCAGTATTCTGTCAGGGTACCATGCACAGGCGTCCTTACACCACATGTAGGTACCCACGCAGGATGACCAAATTAATATGCCCACACTGGATAGGGTTATATGCACACAGTTTATTTGTTACACAGCAAACAAATCTACAAACCCCCCACAGGTTTAGCAGTAAAGTAACAAAAACCACGGTTGGGACAAACACACCTACAGCCAGGGGGGAACAGGAACTATATTAAGGAAAAATCACCGAAATTAAAAAAAAAAAAAACAGTTTCCCCTATATTAAATGATAAAACATTTATTATTACCCAATTTTTTGTTAAAATATTCCACACTGGATAGGGTTATATGCACACACTTTATTTGTTACACAGCAAACAAATCTAGAAACCCCCCACAGGTTTAGCAGTGAAGTAACAAAAACCACGGTTGGGACAAACACACCTACAGCCAGGGGGGAACAGCAACAAGGAGGGGTAACAGGACTGCAGATAGAGGAAGAGTGGTCAGGTACAAGCCGGGTCATTAACAGGAGGGCAGCGCAGTACAGGAACAGGATTCAAGGAGAGTGGTCAGGTAACAAGCCGGGTCGGTGACAGGTTTGCAGATAGGAAGCAAGGTTCAGGCGACACAATACTGAGCCAGCTTCCTGACTGCAGGGAGGGCTTAAATACCATCCCAGGAAGTAACAGGTGATGGAATGATCACTCAAAGCTGGGGCACACCCGCAGGTGAGTACTGAAGCTGCAGGTTTATGACAGTTCCTGGCTGCTGGAGACACCCGCAGGCGAGCACAGGAACTGCAGGACCTGGCTCCAGCGCCACCTGGGGGTGCTCTGGATCCTGACAAGGAGCTCTGTAAAAATGTATGCCACTCCCCTGTCTCCTGGGCAGCTTAAGTAAATCTGGGTAAAATGTTTGTACATCTCACATATTATACTTATTTAGAGCAATGCCAATTCCATTGCTCCTGTCATACCTGAAAGACCTACAAAGTATTCTGGACTCCTTTATCTGGTCAGGTAAGAAGGCCAGAATCCAGAAAAGCATCTTATACACACCTAAATCCTTTGCAGGTTTGGGAGCCCCGGACATCACAAAATATTATAAGACCACAATATTAGACCAGACCCGACATTGGTGGTCCCCCCAATCCAATAGAATATGGAATCAGCAATAATCTCTTCTGACCTAAACTTTCTGCTGCACACTATGCTTCTCAACCACACACCACCTAAATACTACCTAGATACGGTTACAGCTTACTACGAGGGTGTGGACATCTTTAAGCCTCACCCCTTCCACAAGCACTGGGAAATGTGTGACATACCATTGGATACTCTGGATTATGTTCTTATTGACCTGGCATATGCAAATGGTAGGCATGTGGTATCACACATCTGGGTCAATTATGCTCTGGTGATGTGTTGAAATCATTTACCACTCTCTGCCAACAATTTAATGTTCCTGTCAGAGACTTCTACAAATATCTTAGCATTAGACATTTCCTGTCCAAGACAAAAATCAAAGATTCTACACACCTGATAAGAACAATAGCCTTCTTCTCCAAAACAACTTTGAACAAGAAAGGTATTTCCTTTTTCTACAAAATGTTAACTACTCCCACGACTGAGGTTAAACTTTCCTCAATGACATGGTGGGAAAAGGGATTTGGATTCTCAGTACCTCTTGAACAGTGGTACTGCACGATGGCCTGGCCCCTAAAGGCTTCTAGATGTCTATCACATTGGGAATCCACCAGAAGCTACTGCACAATTGGTACTATACCCCACATAAGTTGGCCAAGTTTTTTCCAACCTCATCCCACTATGTTGGCATAATTGTGGTGGGACAGGATCGCTTCACCATATTTGATGGCACTGTCCTCCACTTGCTCCATTCTGGGACTCCGTCTTTAAACTTATTAGTGACATCACTCACCTGAAATGCCCTCCTACCCCGCAGATGGCCCTCCTCGGGATTGGTATACTGGACTGGCCCCCCTCATTACTAGTGCTCGTGACACACATACTCATAGCAGCTAGACTAGTTATAGCTAGACTGTGGAAACAGCAGACCATCCGGACACTGTCAATGATGATTGACACACTTAACACACATATGCACTTTGAATTTCTGTTTGCCAGAGCTCACCTCAGGGAACAGAAATTCACTGCAGACTGGGGTTGCTGGATGACTGACAAACGTTGTAGCTCTGGAATGGTGTAAAGGAATCATCTACCACCAGCGGGTCATCCTCGCACATTACTCCAGAGGCAAACATGTCCTAGTCAGTATCCTCCTCTTCCCATATATGTATGATCTCTGCACCACCTAGCCTCTATCAGGTCCAATAAGTTGAATCTGTAGTAAGTTAATAATATCTTCACATTGTAATGCCAAGATTTGTTATTATTTACTTTATCCCACGTTCTCCCCTTTCCCCTTAGAGTGTTACACCTTCCCCCCTCCTTTTTTTTTTTTCCTCCCCAAAGCTATGTGACGCTTATTGACCCATGTGCTATCACAGCTTTGTACGCCACATGCACAATAACCGGTACTTTACCTCGCTATTATGATATGTGCCTTAAATGTACTAATTTGTACTGTTACTAGAATTTTCAGGGCCCACTGGCTTTACATGACTGGCTTATGATACACCTATGCAAATATTGGGCCTTTGGCCATGTTTTCTTCTTTGTTATTTCGTCCTTTGACACATTACATTGTATGGGTCTTGCAACTGTGGTTTTCATCACCTGCATTGTGAAAAATGTTGAATAAAAACTATAGTTACAAAAAAAAAATACCACCAAAAGAAAGCTCTATCTGCCCCCAAAAAATTGTATAAAATGCATTTCAGTACAGCGATGCATGACGGAATAAACGTCAGCCAAAGTACTGCAGCGCTGACTACTGAAAAATGTCGTGGACAGGAAGGGGGTGTAAACACCCCGGTCAGCAAGTGGTTAAGCACGTTGTAAGAGCGTTTTTTCTCCAATGAAACGCGCGTTCGATGCTCGTTTTTAAATCTGATTGATTTCTTTTATTTTTTTTCTCTATCTGTTTTTATTTATTTTTTAAAGTTTTAAACTTCCCGCCGGTTCCGCCCCCCTGCGACGCAGACGCTTGCAAGGGATGGAACCCGGAAGACAGCAGCGGCCGGAGGACACATCGGGGATCGTGGACAAGGTAAGACCTACGCTGTATTCCCGAGTGTGGCTCGGGGGTACCGCTTTGTTAACCCCGAGCCACACTCGGGAATATCAATGGATACGCGCTGAAATCTGCCCCTACGCGCGAAAAAGAAGCTCAAGTACTTTTCCGCACGTAGGGCGGTTTTCAACGCGACAAAACGGGCTGAAATACGCCCAGATGAGACCCATGCCCATAGGGATTCATAGGATTTCACTTCTTGGGCGTTTTTCAACGCTTCGATCAGTGCTGAAAAACACCCAGGTGTGAACCCAGCCTAAAGGTCTTTGATCGTTACCGGCATTACAGAGCCTTAAATAACTTGTCACGTACAGTGTACATGGACAGTCATATAGGCACTTTGTGACTGGACGTGTAGTGTACGTCTCCCGTCACAAAGGGGTTAAAGGACTAAATTCAAGAGCTTATCATACCCGGTTTTACAGTATTGATAGCCTAGATAGCCATACATCTGGATCTTGTATGTATGCTACTATGAGTATGGAGGCTTCCAATGCACAGAAATAATGTGAGGAGTCTGTCAATAGGGAGTATGCAGATATAATAACATAATGTTTAATGCATTCATTCATATAATATATGTACATGATCTAAATCAGTGTTAGTAATTCCCTAATTGTTAGAATACACAGTATTGTATTTATAGCAATAACTCCTGCAGTATACAATTTCAGTCACTAGGTGGCTGTGTTTATAAGTTCTGTTATACAGTATCTATGGTAGATACACTGCTGTATTGAATAAGGTAGAAAATAAAGCTGTGGCTTCCTTCCTGTTTTCAAGCCATGAGCAGCATGCATATCTGACTGGGTGCTTGTGTTTCTCTGTCAGGCTGTGCAAGAAATTCTAACACTGATACACTCAGTAAATATCACTGTTATTATTGGTTTCCAGTATTTTCTGAATTACAACGGCTATTTTAGAAATTGCAGTTCACAGAAATGTGACAGGTATAAAGAAATGAAAGATGCAAAAGAAGGCTTTGTTTATTTTAAAATGTAAAACTAGCAGATCTAGCCAGTATATGCTGATGGCCAAATGTGAAAAATCTGATTTTCAGCAACAGAAGGAATGGACCACATGTAGAAGAGCAGAACGGTAGTGAATAATGTTATTGAGCTGGCATATTTTAAAGATGAACTTCAAGTATACGTAAAACACCATTTAGGCCCGATTCACATCTGAGCGATCCGAAAATGTGCACAAACACAAACCGCGCTTGCGGTGCCATTCTTTTCTGATGGCACCCCAATCGCGCCTAGCAATCCACGCAGTTTTGGGCCGTGTTTCCACGGTGCAATCGTGCACTATTGCTCCCGCAAAAAATACGTGGATCGCTCGTCGCACAAAAAGGTGCATGGGCCTTTTTGCCGCGGTTGCCACACGGATATATCACCATTTAAACCAATGGGGCCACGCAGCGACCGAGGCACCCAACTGCCCGCGAATGTGCAGTTCTGGGACGTGTGGTCCCGGGCCTCAATGCAGATGTGTATTCCATTGGAAGTAAATGTGTTTACATACAACTATCTAAAAAGTGATATTCAGGCTCTGTTGCATGTGTATGTATTGACTGGGAACATGCAGACTGGAGGAGAGTGAACAGGGTTTATGAATTATCAATGTGTTGCAGTTGCTTTATTGTCCAGTCAGGAGACTGAAGGCAGGGAGATTATCTAAAGTCACAGAATACTCTTTTAATTTATTACATCTTCATTGTAACAGCAATACAAAGGATTGTTATTTTTGACAATCCAATATACACCCATATACTTTGACAATTTAAAAATGCAAAAACAACTCCGGGTACCAATCTTTCCATTGCGCAAGGTAACTGCTCATTTTTGCCTTGGGTAAAAAAAAGAAATTATACTCACCTGATCCTCGGAGCCGGCTGGCTTATATGCCAGTCCCTGGAGCGCCTCTCCCCCTCCATTACAGCAGTCTAAGGTTCTGTGAGTCAATGGGGTTGATTTACTAACCTTATAAACACGCCACGAACAAGTACACACGTCTGTAGTGTGTTCCCTCCCAGCATAATCTATTGGTGGAATCTAGACACCTTTGTAGTGTGTACACACCCAGCAGGTGTGTTGTGCAAAGCCCTGCATGAATTGCAAGGTGATGTTGTGTAAATTAGCTCTACATTGTGTTGCTTGCGTTGATGAATGCAGGAATGTAAATGCATGAGCTAACCATTTTTGTCTAAACTGTGAAGCAGCATCTCTAAGCCCTTCAATGCTCGAGAGACGCTGCCATCAGGTGCAGTGTTATTGGGGATATACGTGCAACATGAGGTTCCGAACATGGCGCAGGCTCCACCTTTCTCTGCTAAAAGCATATCCAAAGCCATTCTATTCTGCCATGCTACCAGTGACGTGGCATCTAGCTGTTCAGCGAGACCCTTAACTGCGTCCCTCGTATAGTTGACAAATTGCTGCTGATTATAATATATATAGTTAATCCAGTCTATATTTTTGGTGGCTGTTACTTTTACTGCCATAGCAGCTGCTACTACAGCTTGCACACAGTGAGGTAAACCTTTTGCTACTGCATCCAGGGGGGGCAGAATAGTATCCTAGCGGTCTCATTTTTCCCCCCCAGGATTGACAAATTACACTAGTCATGAACCCATTTTTACAATCTACCATCTGTACAAATTGCTTTGTGTAATCTGGGTTTGCAAGGACTACATCAGCGACAATGAGTCTTTTTGCATTTTCAAATACTTTTTCTAGGGGTTCATTCCACTCAATTGGATCCCCCATAGCCACAGGGTTTGTATGTATGGCTTGATACAAAGGTTTTGTATATTCAGAGAAATTTGCCACCCATTGTCTGCAATATTTAAGCATACCCAGAAAAGACATCATCTGTTTCTTTGTTCGTGGTTTTGGACATTGTAAAATAGCTACTTTTCTCGCAGGGTCTAGTGCTTTTCCTTGTTTGGAAATCATGTGTCCCAAATATTTTACAGTAGGCTGACAGAACTGCAATTTGTTCTTACTAGCCTTATGTCCTTCCTGTGCCAGGAAGGTAAGTAATGACACAGTTGTTTCAATACATTGTTCTACATTGTCTGAGCAAATTAAAATGTCATCTACGTAGACTAAGATTTTACTGCCCTCTCCTGGGCTATACAGAGACACCGACTTAGCTATTTCATGTGAGAAAATTGCTGGACTCTCTGCATAGCCCTGAGGGAGTCTGGTGTAGGTTAATTTCTCATCCTGGTAGGTGAAGGTAAACCAGAACTGTGAGTTTGGGTGTACTGGAATGCTGAAAAAAGCATTAGCTAGGTAAATTACTGTAAATACCGTGGAGGACGGTGGTATGGCATGCAACAATGTAGAAGGGTCAGGCACCACCGCTGCCCATATCACTACCGCTTGATTTACAGCCTTTAAATCCTGTACCATCCTCCATGTACCGTCTGTTTTTTTTACGGGAAACAAGGGCGTGTTACACGGAGACTCAGGGGAGGGGATTAGAATGCCTGTTTCTCGCAAAGCTAATATTAACCCTTAAACGCCCTCCTCCGCTGCTGGTTTTAAGGGATATTGCCTTTGGTGGGGTCTAAAAGATCCTTTAGGTGTTATGACAACAGGGTCTGCTGTTCTTATTAACCCCACATCAGTTTTTGATGTTGCCCATAATTTAGTTGGTACCGATAGGAGTTTTTGTGCAGTATTTGTGAGTTCTGTACTGTTGGTCATGATGTCTGTTTCCAGACATGTTCTTTGAGAGTTACATCGATTTCTTGATTTAATTCGTACACTTTAACCCCTTTCTCTCGCAACTGACTGGTGGACATTTGTGACCAGTTGGTTATACATTGTCCGACCCAAGCCCATGTTTTCCCTTTGGGTTTTCTGAGAGATATGTGTGGTGTAGTTTTTTCTCTATAGAAATCTTTATGCTGTTTGTCACTTAAACAGACTTCTATCCCCGTGACCCCATCTGTTCCCTCTAAAACTCTATATAGTAGAATCTCTTGTGGGTCTTTATTGCAGTGTGCTGTCTCATATGAGTAATCAGCACCTGGGGTAATTTTGAAGTAGGTGGTGACGTGGGGTTTTGTTATCTCTTGGCCGGCACCTGGGTGGGTCTTTAACCAATTTGTTATCAGTTCTGTGCCATACTGATCAGGGGTCAGTCCATACCAGTAGTATGTATTTCCATCCTCTTTTAGCTCATTAATCCTTCTTATCTGTATTGACCCATCCTGTGGGATCAAAAATAGGCGTAGGTCGCCCATAAGATCTCGTCCTAATAAGTTGATAGGGCATGTATGGGATATTATAAATGGGGCTTTTGCTGTAAGCCCTGTCTTGGGGTCTTTTACTGTAAGTGGGAATGATAATTCTTGGGAATTTGCCCCACCTCCTGCATTTCTAACAAGGACATGCCCATCTCTTTTGTAGGGGGGTGCTTCACGGGCTTGTATGACCGATTTACATGCTCCACTGTCACATAAAAAGGTGATATTTTTTCCTTCTACTGTCAGGGTTATATTTGGTTTATAGGTGTCTGCAAAATGTAATTCAATCACTTCCTCTTCTTCTTCATCACTTAAATCTTTTAACCATTCTTGTAGGTCATCCCTTCTGGGTTTTAGTCATGCACTACTTTTTAATCTACAATCTCTTGCAAAATGACCTTTCCTATCACATTTGTAACATTCCCTTCTCTCTCTTCTGCCATCATAATCCTTGATGGGTGTTCTGCGTTTCTCCCTATTTCGGTCTCTATCTTCCTCATACATGCAGTCCTCCTCTTCTTCTGAATCTAACATATAGGCACCCGCAGCTACTTTTCTGCCTTTTGGTTTAGTTTTATCCTTGAGGACCCTTTCTGCATGTCTTGCGTGTTCCATAAAGTCAGTGAGTCTACAGGTACGGTGCGTAACCATGTGTTTGGTAATAAACTGACTAAGAGGTTCATTAAAACCCCTATGTATCGCTGCTTTTAGCTGCTGCTCGTATGGGGAGTCAATGTCTCTATTTGGGGGTGGTACAAGGCCACTATGTCTATTAAAAACGGTGGTCATTCTATGGCCAAATTCGTCCACAGATTCTCCCTCTTTCTGTGTAGTGGTACTGACTATAGACCAGTCTGGTCTTGGTTGGAATTGTAGTCTAGTACGGGCCAAAACGTCATTTATTCTATTCACTAGATCTGCACTGTCTGGTGCCAGGGCTTGTCCATTGGCACCAAGAGGCTGCCAGTTACCAGCTATACGATGCCAGTCTACTCCCATTATCACTCTAAGTGCCTGCTCCACCTCTACTCCATTTAATACATATGAAAGTCTTAGGTTCCCCACCCCCTGCGACAAATTCCTCAAGGTTTTCCTTGGGGTGGGGTATGCCCTCCACGGCCTTTTTAACGTCCTCCATTGTCCACAGTCTATATACTGTCATTGTGGGTAGTTCCTGCTCTTGTCCTGCCCGTGGGTTTGCTACTTGTATCATTGGAAAAGCGTCCTGAGGAATTTCTTCTTCCTCTATTGCTTTGGATCTAGTGGTGATATGTAGTGGTTGGTCTGCCGTCTGCGGTTCCTTGTGTCAGGGCAGCCAGCGTAAGGGGGTGGCTGTTCTTCACATGGGGCACTACTAATTGAGGATGTGTCACACTCAGCAAATGGATTGCATGACCATCCTGGTTGAGGGGAGCCATACTAATTTGAAGAGGGGGAGTTATATTAATCTGAGGTATCTGCAGGTATATAGTAAATTCATTTTCTGGTGTTGGTTTCTTGGGGGGGGGTCATTTGTTTTAATGTTTCCACCAGCTCTTTCAATTCTTTAATCCCGGTTAAAGTGTCCCGTACTTCGGAAGACTTTGCACCATCCCCTGTGTCTACTTCGGCTGTAGTTTGTTTATTTTGGGTGTTAAGTTGTACTACAGTCTGTATTAATGTTGGGGCTATTGCCTCTTCAGCAGGGGGCTGTTCTTGTTGGGGTTCTGGTCCTGAATTTGTCTCTAAGTCATCTTTTTTCTTTTGGCCAAACCAAAATGTATTAACTACATGTTGTCTTTTGTATGATTCAGCTAACCAGATTTAAGCTTCTGGTAGTCCTAGTTGTTTCTCCATTTTCCTATTCCCATTTGCTTCTGTCTTAATTTTAGCTACTAAAGTTTTACAATATTCAGGATGCAGATGTCCGTTAAAGTGAAACATCTGCCTCCACTCATTTCTGTATTTTATGTTATTCCTATTCTTCCTCTTCATGATGACTTCATCGTCAGTTAAATTCAATTTAGTACATGTGTTTCCCATGATTTTGGTTATTATTGTCTGACCCTAATCCTCACCGTTCACACAATGTGTCGCCTGTGTCTTGGGGTCTTTTCTACCCCTCACCGTTCACACAACTGTGTCGCCTGTGTCTTGGATTCACCTTTGTCAGATAGACAGTTGAACTTATTTGTTCCCACCGATTTCTATGACCTTTACGAGGTTGTACAGTCCTCTGCAGTCCACGGGGTCCTTATGAACACGTTCCAACTGTCTATGTTTTCACTAATATATATATATCTCTATTGGGGTTTACTACACAGTATTCTATCAAATTCCTGACCTAAATTAGTCATTCATATTTATGTGCCCCCTCCTGTTTTTTATGAGGCTGTAGTCTGACTCTTATATGGGTCTTACAATCCTCTGAAGTCTACAGGGCATTTGATATCATAGCTTATATGAATGTCTAATTTTCCCACAATTTAGTTCTCAATCATCAACAGTATAAAAAATATAACAACATAACAAAACAGAAATATCAATATACTTATGAAACACAATTAACTCTAAATATTTGATAAATGAGAAGAAAAATATCTTCTTACCCTATGCAAATGAGAATCTTTGCACGATCGCCTCCGCGATAAAAGGCGATGGTATAGTTAAAAGATTAAGAAATGTTTTATTCGTGCATGGGAAAACTCAATACAGACAATGAAAAAGTTCGGAACTGTTCCTCACTTAGTCTCGTAAGAGTCTTCAACTCCCCTCCCCCTGTCTCGATGTTTTATATAGTTCTTTAGTACATCCTGTGTTGAGTCACTTCAGTCATGAGACCAGGAGAACTTCCTTAATTCTGTTTTCCGTGTATTGTCTGCTCAGGAAGCCTGTAACTTTGCAGTTTAAGCTGATCTTGCAGTTTTTGAAAGCTTGGTTTAACTCGAGAAAACAAACACGTTAATAATATATAAATTTAAACATATTAATCAGTTCATCAATACAACAAATAATATTCACAAGCCCCCATCACCTTCTGTGAGGTGGCTGTTGAACATTTCTCCTGCATTCCTCCTGCTGAGGATCTGTACTCATCTCCTGCTCATCTATTACTCCAATTGCTATTGATGATCACAGAACCAGCCCTCAATAAAGTGAACTAGACCTCAATAAAGATATAGTTCCATCTTTATTCTACATATTTAATGAATTAAGAAGCTCATTAAAATGTTTGTTGGATTTATCTATGTTATCGGCAGACACTACTGATTGTGGTAGGGAATTCCACATTTTTGCTACTCGCACAGTAAGAAAAAAACCCTTGAAAAGTCTGAGACTAAACCGCCTCTCTTCTAACCTCTTGTCGTGTCCTCATGTTATCAATACAGTTCCCACTGTAAACATCTTGTCCCTAATTGTCAGGGTTTCATACCCTTCCTTGTCTAGTTGCTTGCAGCATAGCTTGTGCAGTGTTTCTGACAACGTTGTACCTCTTTTGCATCCCCATATGATCAAACCAGTTAACATCATCATTCTGTAACTACTAGCAAAACTCTTGACAAATTCCTGTCTCAGAGTGATGTTACAAACACTAGCTCACTAACTATCAGCTAGTCCATTCAGTCTCTGCCCTTGCATTTGTTCTGATCTACCAAGTGCTCTGCAATTGTCCAGTTGTCTGCAAATGAACCTGCCTCTGGCTGACTGATCTCCTGGTTCCAGACTCCAGCTTTGTTTCCGTTCATCCTACTCTTAGTGTTCCCTAACCTGGTTCAGCTGACTACCCGCTTTGGAGTCTGAACTCTGGCTTGGCACTGACAATGTCCTGCATTTTCTCCATTGCTTTATGCCATTTATGTTTATTGTAGTTTTCAGTAAACTCCTTTTATTTTTTAAACCTGCACTTTAAGTTTCTGTCTAGTTTCTGTTTCTTGGTTCCCCAGCACTATTGCGGTCCCCATTAATAATTTTAAAAATTTCAATTAGGTCCCCTCTTAAACACCTATTTTCAAAGGAGAACACGTTTGATTTCTTAATTCATAGCTCAGACCTTCCATCCCCTTTATTAATTTTGTAGCCCTTC
The DNA here is from genome assembly GCF_000935625.1 of Nanorana parkeri. Taxonomy (NCBI): domain Eukaryota; kingdom Metazoa; phylum Chordata; class Amphibia; order Anura; family Dicroglossidae; genus Nanorana; species Nanorana parkeri. The sequence goes on along the minus strand of NW_017307163.1, from coordinate 687,598 downwards.
TTTGAAATCTATCAAGTTCAAGGACTTCCTTCCTGAGGGTTGGTGACCAAAACTGAACCGCATACTCAAGGTGAGTCTGAACCAGTGATTTATTAAGTGGTAAAATTGTGTTTTTATCCCTTGCCAAAATCCCTCTTTTGATGCAGGAAAGTTTCCTGTTTGCTTTGCTGGCCGCTGCTTGGCATTGCATGCTACTGCTGAGTTTGTGATCTATGAGCACAATGGAGCACCCCCTAAGTAGTATTTTACACACACATTACTTGCTCCCATGCATAACCTTACATTTTTCAATGTTACATCGCATTTGCCATTTTGCAGCCCAGGCCTCAATTTTATCTAGGTCTTGTTGAAGTTAATCTATGTATCCTTGAGAATTTACTGCCCTACACAGTTTAGTATAATCTGCAAACACAGATATTGAACTATGTATTCCAATATCTATGTCATTTATAAATAAGATAAACAAAATTAGTCCCAGGACTGAACCCAGGGGCACCCCACTCACAACTTTTGCCCAATTAGAAAATTAACCATTTATTTCTACACTCTGGATCGGTTCGCACAACCAGTTTTCCACCCATATGCATACAATTTTGTTGAAACCCATAGACCTTAGTTTATGACTTAACTATTTGTGGGGTACTGTATCAATTGCTTTAGCAAAGTCAAGACACACCACATCTACTGGTATTCCTTTGTCTATATTACAACTGACTTCCTCATAGAATGTCAATAGGTTGATCTGACAAGAACGGTCCATCATGAAGCTATGACGCTTGATACTTAGGTATACAATTTTCAAAGACCAATTCCTGCATATAGTCCATTATTATTCCTTCAAATATTTTGCACACTATTGATGTTAAGCTGACTGGCCTATAGTTGCCAGGTGTACTTTGTTTCCCTTTTTGTATATTGGTACCATATTTGCTTTCAATCAGTTGGTAAGATGCCTGATATTAAAGTGTCTGAAAAAATGATGAACAGTGGTCTAGCTATGACCTGGCTAAGTTCCCTGAGAACCCACAAATGTAACCCATCTGGTCCTGGAGATTTGTTTACATTTAATCTATCCAGACTTTTAACTCTGATCTCTGACAGCCAATGAGATACGTTAAATCTCGTGTTACCTGAGCAGCTGCCTTGTTCACTAACTCCCTCTGTCTCTTCTGTATAGACAGAGGCAACGAATGTGTTTAACACATCAGCTTTCTCCCTGTCACTGGTAGCCAGCTTCCCCTTTTCATCTGTTATGGGGCCTGCATGTTCTGTCCTTACTCTTTTACTATTTATATAATTAAAGAATTTCTTGGGGTTTCTTTTGATTTCTGTTGCTATGTGTTCTTCATACTCTATTTTTGAAGCCCTGATTGCTCTTTTACATCTTTTGTTGGATTCCTTGTCGTATTTTAATGCTGATGGTGACCCCTCTGACTTATATTTTTTTGAAGGCCTTATCCTTTTCCTTTATATGTTGTTTTCCTTTGCTAGTTAACCGCCCTGGTTTATCTTTCGCTGTTTTGAATATGTTAGTAAATGTAATGAACTGGGAATTTTGCTATTTAAAATTTCCTTGAAACTTTCTCACTTTTCCTCTGTGTTCATATTCAGGAAGATTTGGTCCCAATTAGTGTCACACAGCAGCTATCTCAGCTCATTAAAGTTAGCCTGTTTAAAAATTAAGTGTTCTTGTGGTGCCAACTTGTCTATGGTTCCTGGAGTTCACTGTGTACGTTATCATTCTATGATCACTGTCCCCCAGGTTATCCTCAATTTCCACATCTGTAATCAGCTCTGTGTTGTTTGTAATTAATAAATCCAACAGAGCATTTTTTCTAGTTGGGGTTTTGACCATTTGTCCCAAAAAATTGTCACGTAATGTGTTCAAGAAGTGAGGGGCCTTACTTGAGTGTGTGGTTTAATTTGCCCAATCATTATCAGGAAAGTTGAAGTCCCCCATAATTATGACATTGCCTTGCATTAAATAGTTGAATCTCCTCCTCCTCTCTTATATTCAGGGGCCTGTAGCATATTCCCACCAATAATTTACAATATTTACAATTCAATTTATTTATAATTCAAAATATTAACAATCAGTTACAAAGCCATCCACAACTCTGCCCCTGGCTATATCTCAAACCTGGTCTCAAAGTATCACCCTAACCGTCGGCTCCGATCTTCCCAAGACCTCCTGCTTTCCAGCTCCCTTGTCAACTCCTTCCATGCTCGCCTCCAGGACTTCTCTAGAGTCTCTCCCATCCTCTGGAATTCTTTTCCCCAACCTGTCCGTCTGCCGCCCACCTTGACTGCCTTTAGGCGATCCCTAAAGACTCATCTCTTCAGGGAAACCTATCCCACCTCAACCTAACTGCTCGACTATCACGTTCTCAAACAATTCATCCCCACGCAGCTCCCTCCTCATGTATCACTTCCCCCTCCCTTTTAGATTGTAAGCCCTCAGGGGCAGGGCCCTCCTTACCATCTTGTCTTGAATTGTATTGTGATTGTAATGTCTGCCCTATATTGTAAAGCGCTGCGCAAACTGTTGGCGCTATATAAATCCTGTATAATAATAATAATAATTTACCATTTGTTTTATTAATTTTCATCTCCAACCATAAAGATTCAGCACAGTCCCCAATCTGAGAATGTCATCAGGCAAATGAGTAATTATATGGGGGTCTCTTTTTCTTGTATTTCTATTTGCTTGTATGCTACTTTAAGACTGATAACATACACTTGCAAAATTCTTTCATTTGCAGCTGTCCCCATGGAAACAGAAGTTCAGAGCCTGTGACATAGTACATAGACAACCTGATGACAGTTGGCCACTTCCCCTGTCTGGAGCAAGAAATAGACCCTTGTGGTCAGAACTGGTTTTGACTGAATATTGACAGGGTGGTCCTTTGGAAGTTTCTCAATTCGCTAGTCACATGATGTTAACACCCACTTAACTGCTTACTAACTGATAATAAAGATATGAAGCTGATTGGACAACTATATGATCACGCCCAGAATACGGCCAGAATACGCCTATACATGCCTATATCTTATGCATATTCATGACTATAAATTGTTATGTTTGATGTGTTTTTGGCAGAAAAACTTCCTCTTTGATTCAGCTTACATAAGCCGAGTCATTGTTGTATTTTCCCACTGCAGTGGAAGAATAAAGCACCTATTCTTTATCAATTTGGACTCACTATCTCATCTAGAAGGTCTTGATTGGGGACCCCCTAATCTGGCGTAACACACATTCAAAACCAGATCATTCCTGAAATATAGGCATAGCCCAGTTATGCGAGTCATCCAGCCAGGTTTCTGAAATTCCCACAAAATTATACTCCTCTTTAGGGAGTAAAAGTTACAATTCCTCCATTTTGCTCACCAAACATCTAGTGCATAGAATTTTCTTGTTGCTCACACTCTGGCTGCTATTGCTTGCTTCAAAACTTTGTGCATTTGATTGTGATATTATAGACTCCCCGCTCTGTGTTGAGATCGCCACATTAACCCCTATTTCCCCCTTAACTATACTGTTTGGAGTTTATGATGTCTGCTCATTTCCTGGTATAATCATACTTGATCCCTTCTCCCAGAATCTAGTTTAAAAACTCCTCTAACGTTTTTACCATTTCCTCCTCCAGCAGGGCTGCATTTAGGTGCAGTCCATCCCTGCTGTAAAGCTGTTAGCTGACTGAAAATTCAGCCCAGTTCTCCAAGAACCCAAACCTCTCCTTTCTACACCAATTTCTCAGCCACCTGTTCAGATCTCTTAGCTGATGCTGCCTCTCTGGTGTGGCTTGTGGTACAGGAAGTATGTCAGAGACCTTGGACCTTGGTCCTTTAGGACACTCCATCTTCCCCTGACTTTGTCATTGGTACTAATGTGTACCATACCAGCTGGGTTTTCCCCAGCCCCACCCAATAATCTGTCCATCCGATCCGCAATGTGCCAAACCCAAGCGCCCAGTAAACAGCATACTGTTCAGTGATAACGTTCTTTATGGCAAATTACCCTGTCTGGTCTCCTAATTATAGAATTCCCTACCACCAGGATCTGTCTATCCTTGCTTGAGCCCCTGCTCCCCTCTACACTGGAGCAGTTATTACCCTGGCAGCTAGAATAGATATTCTGCTCAAGCAATGCTACCCCTGTGCTGATATCCCCAATCTCATGCAAACAGGGAAATATGTATTGGGGTGTAACATCTCAGCACTAGCCTCTCTGATGCTTTCTCCTCTCCCCCGCCTTCTGACCCAGCTATCCACCTCTGGGTCCTGCTCCTCCATGCTACCACCCTCTTATATGCTGGTCCCTGCCAGTACCTGATGGGTAAGGTCCAAACTCTTCAGGTTAATAATGCTCCTCAGTGTCACCAGATGGTTCTTTAGATCCAGAATCTGGGCTTCCAAACAAACCACTTGCTCATATCTCATACAACAGCATTTGCCCTTGGACGGTTGCTCAAGGAACGCATACATTGAGCATGATGTACACCGGGTTGCAATAACACCCATGGAGGTCATGTCACTGGTTTTTGGGGATGTCAAGCTTGACTTTTATTTATTTATTTAGCCCGTCAATTGATGTTGTTTCACAGATTATCACATTAAAGCTGTCCCACAAAACAGTGCCACAATTCTCACCTTTTATTTCCACAATTATTTCAGGTTTTACCTCCAAAGCAGTCCCACACATATCACTGAATATTACTCTAATGTAGTCCCACAGTTATCACAAGTTATTATTCTAAAGCAGTCCCACAATTATCTCGGATTATTGCTCTAAAGCAGTCCCACAATTCCACAAAGTATCTACACCTAAAGAGTCTTAGTAAAAAAAAATGTAAATCCTTAATCAAAAATAAGAGGACAGTACATACCATCTGGATCTGGACCATCAAAAGGACCATTACTAGTTTGCCACCCTTTTGAATCCACGTTATAAGGGAAATATGCTAGTGCCCATCCTGCAGTGAGAGAGGGAGCAAAAAATGCACCATCTGGAACAAGGTAACCTTTTAAAGTGATTTCTAGAGAACGACAGGATCCCCTTTAGTGACCGAGAAAGTGATTTCTCCAGAAAGTAATTTCTAGAGAATGATAGGATCCCCTTTCATGACCAACATGTCTTGGATCCTCAGGTTGATAAAAGGAGGAGCAGTGGTTACTTAAAGGAGAACTATGGGGTCAGTGTTTTTCCCCATAGTTCTCCTTAGGGTAACGGGAGGACACAAACTAGTGTCCTCCCGTTACCCTAAGCTCAGTATACCGCGAGCTACAGCTCGTCGATCGAGAGGCGAGCCGACCTGTGACAGTCTCATTGTCACAGGTCGGCTAGAACTATGAGGTGAGTGAAAAGCAACCTCATAGTTCTCCTTTAAGCAAGGTTTTCAAACTTTTCTTCATGTTGCATCACCCAAGCCTGGCTGGTGACAAGGGTCACATTCAGCACCTAACCCATATAATCACTAATTATTTTGGCTCAAGGATGTATGTAGACACCCTTACAAAAGACAACCTTCTTGACCAAGATAGACAACTGGCTTCAGCTTCCCAGTATGTAATTAAGCTGCTGGGATGCCCTGTGGCCTATGTGCTTTTAGGATGGGCATTTAGTGCAGTGGGTGGTTTTATCACAGAAAAAAAGTCTGCCTGTCCCCAGACACAGTTGACAAGCTCTCCTTTATAAACATGAAGTACTGGATCTACTGTTGTGGCCATGACATCATTACCATTTTGTGCTTCCTCTATAGCTTTAGTCCCGTGCTTCTGCACTGTCAGGGCACAACACCTAATATTTCCGCATTTGCTCCTCAGCTGCCAAATGTGTGCAATTTTTTTCTGCAGGGTCATTACCGATATCAATAGCTACATGAACCCAATCTCTGTTTATATAGTTTTGTGGGATAGATACATTTTATTTTAAATGCTACTGCTTATCCAGAACTTTTACCCACTTCCAATAATTATTTTTATCATCTTCTGCTTTTTGTACCTAATAAATATGTTTTTATATACAGTATATATATTTTGATATGTGCATATTAATTTCATGTATGTGGCAATTTCCTATAATGGTTGCCCTGTTGTATTTCCTTAGCCATTGCATCTTTACTTTTATTTTATTCTTCCTACTTTCCTCTCAAAAGATCTCTCCTCACTGGCGGAACTACCAGGGTCGCAGCGGTCGCAATTGCGACCGTGCCCTAGCATTCCGTCACTTGGGGGGGGGCCCAGCGAGGAAGAAAGGGGCCCCCGAGATTGTATCCTGCAAGGCCGCCATCAGGGGGGTACAGCCACTGAAGTTGTAAGGTGCCCAGGTGGCCGGGCTCCAAGCTATAACTTTTTATTATGAAATTATAAGACTAATGCAATTTGGCATGTCCCGGGCCCCCTCTGCCTGCCTGCTATTGGAATCTTCCACAGACGTGTGTGCAGGGGGCGGAGCTTGCTTTCCCCGGGCAGAAGCGTCGGAGAATGTGGCTGAAGAGGAGCTGCAGGTCGGCTGTCTGGAGGAAATGTAAGTGTTTCCCTGCAGACAGAGTCCCCGGGGATGTGCTAGAGACTGGGGGGGGAGAGAAAGTGAGGGAGAAAGATCGACCGACGCTGAGAGCTTCTCTACATTGGTCGGTCGATCTCTCTCATGCTTCCCTTCCTCCTCTGAGCATCGGCCTGTGTGTGTTTCTCACTCTTCCCCCCCTCCTCCTTTCAGAGAAGGGGGAGGGAGGGGGGGAGGTGAGAGAGACCGACGGACGCTGGGGGGGAGGGGTTAAGAATGAGAAGCCCAGACCCTGCACACTGTGCTGAAATTTCTTTAAATGAGAGAAATGGATTATATTAGGGAATATTACACTGTAATGTTCCCCAATATAATCTATTTCTCTACCACAGCTTTGGATAACATTTTGCATTTACTTTGTATCGCCTGACGCCCGGGACATGCAGTTCCAGGCGCCAGGCAGGTGGTTTC
>NW_017307163.1:678262-679226 GCF_000935625.1 Nanorana parkeri | reverse complement strand
ACTCCTTCTGCACTTCGGATCAGCCGAACATGCTGAGCATGTTCGGCTGATCCGAAGCCACACGAAGCAAGCCGATGTACGGCTGATTTCAGCCGATATACGGCTGAAATCAGCCGTACCAGCCTGAAGTGAATAGCCGAACAGTGTTCAGCTCACTTCACTTCTGATTGGTCATTCACTCGGCTGCCCTCGGCAGCTTTGTGAATAGACCCCATAGAGTCCAGACTTTTAAGCATCTCAGTGTAGATCCACTTGTGGTTAAGAAAATGATAATTGGAGTAACAGATGAGCAGGGATGAGCATAAATCCTCAGCAGGTGAGAAACCAGCTTTGATTCTGAGGTCCTCTGTATTCTGTGTACCTTCAGCAGCCATCCACTTTCCTGGTTCTTTTCCTCTGGCAACAGCACAGGCCTCCTCCATAACTGAGGCCGAAGGAAACACTTCCCACACTCCAGCCTCGTGGGTACAGTCAATTCCAGACACCTGGAATTAAAGAGATACATGCCACTATAATCCAACCAGGCTGACTACAGCCCTGGCTATCACTAAATGTCTAGTAGACATGTGCGATTCGTTTCGTTCCGAATCGAAATTCGGACGAATTTTCGGACATTCGGATGTATCCGAATTCCGAATTACAGACATAACGAATGCAAACGAATCCGAATTTCCATTTCCGAAATTCGGTAGCGTTCGTACGAACGTTCGTTTCGTTTTCTGTTCTTATTCGTTTCGTTCGTTGGAGCAAAGTGACATTAGAGAAGGAGAAAAATATTTTTTCCCCCTCAAAAGTCACTTTTGCTGCAAACGAATAAGAAACAAATAAGAAAAGAATAAGAACAGAAACCGAAACGAACGTTCGTACGAACGCTACCGAATTTCGTCTGAATCCGAATTCCGATTCCGAATTGACTTTCACACCCGAATCCTGAAAAACGAAATAACACAAATCCGAATTTAAA
>NW_017307163.1:657844-678011 GCF_000935625.1 Nanorana parkeri | reverse complement strand
GGGGGAGGGGGGGATGCTGGTGATATAGTGCTCACTTTTAATATAATGCATTGCTGGGACTTGTAGTCCCGCATAGCTAGTGGTATTCGGCATTGCTGTATGGTGATTATACAGAAATGCAGAATAGCTCCAACTATGTAGGACCACAAGTCCCAGCAATGCATTATATTTTTAAGTAGGGCTACACCACTGCTAATACTGGGCATTTTCACAAGTACTTATACTCATGAAAATGCCCCGATACTAAACGCAGATACCGGTGTTCTGTCGAGAACGCCGACGTAGTCGAATTTGCTGACCTTAGCATCTGTGCTTGCTCACAGACTGGTATTATCGAGGAAAACTGGATTTATTTACAAAGTATTTCGTTTAAATCGTTAATTGTGACCATCGATAATATGCTGCCCATCATTTACTGCCATGGACGGTATATTATTACCGGTCACAATTACAAACAAATACTTTGTAAATAAATGCTGGTTTCCTTGGTAATCCCGTCTGTACGTAAGCGCGGATACTGGGTCGGCGTTCTCGACAGAACACTACACTAGCATTTTAAACAAGCAGCTGCCCGAGGTCCCGCGCTTGCTGGGGACCTCGGCAGCCTTCCTGTTAACCATGCGGTGCCATGCCGATGGGGGGGGGCCTTCATGGTTTCTTGCACCGGGGCCCTGAAGGTTCTAGTTACGCCTCTGTCTCTCCTACAAGGCTTTCCACCACTAATTAGTGTTTTTATTGATTATGCTACATGAGGATGTAGTTTTGACAATAAGGCCCATCAGAAATGGTAAAAGTAATCCATGCAGTGTGCACAACATTTATTCCATTTTATAGTGTTAAAAATATTCTTTGTTCTTTATTCTTTAATGTGTTGTATAAAGATTAACATGCTGCATATTCCAACAGCTGAAATGCTGTCTATGTGGTCTTGACAATATTTCTTTCAAACTTTCTTTCCTGTGTAATATATACATTGGATATAAAGCAGGGGTGCCCACAAGGTCGATCGCGATCTACCAGTCGATCGCATAGCGATCACTGATAGATCGCCATGTCCTCTCCTCCCGCCGCTTCTCTGGATCCCCGGTGCTCTCCCCAGCGTGGATCCGAAAAGAAGTGAAGGAACCGGCGGCGGGGGAGGGCGGAGGACGGAGCCGCTGTCACAGAACTAATGAAGAGCAGTGAGGAGAGAGAGGGACGCTCGGCCAGGATCTGACAGCCGGCGCCTCTCTTTCCCCTTACTGCTCGTCCGTTCTGTCACAGCGGCTCCGCCCCCCGCGGCTCGTCGTATCCCCCGCTGCCTCTGCCCGAGAGAGCAGGGGGATCCAGAGAAGTTGCAGCCCCCCTGTGCGTGGACGAGCGGCAGAGGATCGGTACATGTCACTAATATACCCACTGGACACTAGACATGTGCAGCGGCAAAAACATTTTTTAATTTCATGTTGTTTTAATTGGGATTTTGCGTTATTTCAGGATTCGTACGAAATTCGTTAGCGGTATTCGGTACGAATGTTAATTTCCGTTTCATGTTCGTATCGTTCATTTCATTGCAGCAAAGTGACATTAACATTTTTGTTTAAAATTGTCACTTTGCTGCAATTAAATTTCGTCCGCAAAACTAATTTTTCCAAAACTAATCGCACATGTCTACTGGACGCAGGGCTTAGGGTTAGTTCACACCATAAGCAGTGTGCTCCGGTCCGATTATGGCCAGAACGCACTGCCCGCATTGCGGCTGGCTCACTTTTTTGCCAGGCTGGAGGGGGAGTGGCGGGCCATTGAAGTGAATGGCACCGTAGCCACGCCCTCTGGCTGCAATGCGATCACCCACACGGGATCACAAGGCACATTGTTTTGTCCCTTAAAGGGATCACAGCCCAAACAGAGGGGAAATTTACCATCCTTCTAGGACCCATCCCCGGCGTCCTGTACATACCCCTCCCCTCTGCCCCACCGCCAAAGTGGTGAAGGCAACAGTGGAGCTAAAACAATGGGCTCGGGAGAGAGAATCTGCATTTTGATGAAGCCCCCCGGGCCTGTGCTCCACTATAAATCTAAATTTCCTGGAGTGCCAGGAACCAGCAGGTAACCCTGGCATTCGTCCCCTTACTTTGCTGCATCCATGTTAAAGGAGCATGGTCAGAAATAAGCCTGAATTTCCTCCCCAACAGATAATATCGGAGCGATTCTAAGGCCCACTAAATGGCCAAACACTCTCGCTCAACTAGCATAATTTTCCTCAACCTGCTGTCAACTTCCGACTGAGGAAGACTACCGGATGCTCCTCTCCATGGATAACTTGGGACAGAACAGCTCCCAACGCCACATCGGAAGCGTTTGTCTGAACAACAAACTCTTTTGAAAAATCCGGGGCTACCAGGACTGGGTGTTGGCTAAGTGCTGACTTGAGCTCCAGAAAAGCCCTTTCAGCGTCTGCATTCCACTTAATCATGACCGATTTCCGACCCTTAGTCAAATCAGTCAATGGAGCCGCTAAGGCGGCAAAGTTGGGTGCGAACCTCCTGTAGCACCCCACTATACCCAGGAATGCACCCTAACCCTATCCTGCCTCTTTGTGATGGGGCGGAGCCAGTTATATATAGCCTCTACCTTGCTGACTTGAGGTTTTACCAGACCTCTACCCACGATATACCACAGGTATTTCACTTCCTCCATTCCCAAAAGCACACTTTTCAGGGTTTACTGTAAATCCCGCTTTCCAAAGGGAGCCCAGCACTGACTGGACTTTGGGCAAGTGTGATTCCCAGTCTCTAGTAAGAATGACTATGTCATCCAAACATAACAAGGCATACTCCCAGTGAGGTCTTAAAACCCTATCCATTGCTGGATGGAATGTGGCTGGAGCAGTTTTCAGTCCAAAAGGCATTATTTTGTACTGAAAACTCCCCTCTGGGGTAGAGAAAGTGGTTTTCTCTGTGTTGTGCAAGCTTTGTGAGCATAAAAAGACCCCCTCCGGAAAACCCCGCATTCCATGGGCTCCTCTTGCAGGGGGCATTGCTCCCGGGTATGGCACCAGGAATGACACTACCAACATTGTACATCCCCAATTTTCCGAGAAGGAACAGACCTCTGTGGAGGCAAAAGAGGCAGCTCTGGGACTGCCAGGATGCTAGTTCTGGGGATTCGTGGGACTTCCTTCAGAGGAGCTGCAATTGACCGAATTGGCTGTGTTGGAATGGGTCCCTGGCGCTTGACAGGGCTGAGCTGATCCTCCACTGTGGTGTACCTTTCCACCATCTCGACAAGATGGTTCACTGTTTTGGGGTTTCCATGGCTGACAATCGCTGAAGGTCGTCTGGCAGGGACTTCAGTTATCAGTCCAACATGACGCGCTCCAAGATCTGGGGGCCAGACAACAGCTCGGGCTGCAGCCATTTTTTTACCAGCTGCACCAGGTCATGCATCTGGGACCTTGGTGCCCGATTGGATACCTCCATTGGTGCACTCGCTGTGCCCGAACGGCCGTAGTCACCCCCAGACGAGCCAGAATTTCTGCCTTTAGCCGTTTATAGTCTTTAGCTACATCAGGCGGCAGATCAAAGTATGCCTTTTGAGGATCAACAGTGAGGAAAGGCGCAATGAGGCCGGAAAACCAGCCTTGGGGCCACCCTTCTCTTTCTGCAGCTCTCTCAAATATAGTAAGAAATGCCTCTACATTATCACTTGGGGTCAGCTTCTGCAGATAGTGGCTGGCCCTCATTGTCACCTGGTTGCCAGGGGCAGCGGCTGTTTGCTCACGCCCCTGAGAAAGATGCTGCACTGCTTCCTGCAAGACAGTCCGCTGCGCCTGTATAGCCCCTTGCTTGGCTGCCAGCTGGGCCACCAACAGGCGAGTGCTTTCTTGTTGCTGAGCCAGCGCCTCCTTATGGTGAGCCTGTTGTACCTTCAGCTGGGTTGCTAGGCGCTGATTAGCTTCCTCATGGCGAGTCTGAGCTTGCATGTTAGCCAGGGGTTTGTGCAGCTTTAATCCAGGACATAAATCAAGTGCACTGTCCCTTTAAATGTCAGTTTTAAATTCAATGCAGTTTCTGTGCCTGTTACTCTGTCCTGCCTGCATTCTCCACCAGTTGTGATGTTAGGGGAATCCAGCAGGATCGTAGGACACAGGGTTTGCAAATAAAGTAATGTTTATTAACTCAAACAGCTTCACTGCAGCAAAATAACAAAGCAGTTCACCACTTCCTGTCTTTTAAACAGACATCCTCCAGCAGGTTAGTTAACCCTGCTTTGTCCCTTAAAGGGACCACATCCCAAACAGAGGGGAAATATAGTATCCTTCCAGGACCCAGCCCCGGCGTCTTTTACAATATATATATATACATGGTAATGCCACAGTGTAGTATGGCAACTTTGGCGCCCAGGACTCTCAGCCAGAGGGGCTGAGAGGTTCCACAATGTGAATACCTTTGGAGAGGAGGAACTGGCTGTTCAATTCCTTCCCTGTTTTCCAGACTATAGTGGGATGGGATCTCCAGTCCTGGGGTCAGGTGGTGCCATTGGCCAGGTTGAGCTGATCAGGTGGCTGAGAGCAGCCTTATTAGGAAGCCAGCCCAGTGCTTTAGAGGAGAGTTGTGGGTGTGCAGGAAGCACACGACAACGGGCAGACTCTGCTGCGTGCGTGAGCACAAGGGACACATCCAGGAAGGCTGGAGAGGTCCAGAGGGTCGGTGACCCTGAGATGCCTGTCGGGGAGACAGAGAGAGAGACAGTGACCCACGAGGGGTGAATGCTAAAAGTCTTGGAGCTGAGGAAAGCTGCTCAGGACGGTATATCCAGGGAAAGTCCTGGGACTATAACACTGGGAGTGTATGGGACAGCCCGATGTCGGAGAGACCAAAACATGATGTGTTTATGAGAGTCCAAGGAACTGTTATGCTTTGTTTATGCTGAAGAAAAGCAAGTTATGTGGTGACGTTCATGGACTGTTGACCTTTTGAATTAATAAAGACTGTCCTTTTATGTTAAAGTCGGCTTCAGGAGTGGTCACTTAGCACTTACCATTGTGCTATTGTAGCGCCCTCTAAAATGTCGCTATTCTATTTAGAGATACCTGGACTGTAACCAGTCTAGATACTGATTATACAGAGCTCTGCATTCTATGAGTGTCCCTGAATCTGCTGGATTGATTGCTCCTCCTGTTGCTGAGGAAAAGGGAGCCTTGGCATACAGTGAGGGAGGATCCATCCTCAGGTTATGACTATCCACCTGACCCTAGCCAATCCCTGAGTAGGATGACTCAGAGGCATGGTTGAGGGCAGGTAATAAAAGGTCTGGGGACACTGTGCAGAGGTCTCTTCCCTCTAGGGCCCTCGCCCTAGGAGGTCTGTGGAGATGCAGGAAACTGGCCTGGGCCTCAGCACATGGCAGGTGCTGAGGGGCCTAGAGGCCTAGGATACACTAATACTTTGCTGGGCCCATACACGTGGCAGGTGATGGGTGCCTTGTTCTAAGAAGATACTACCACTAAACTGGAGTGCTCATTGGCAGTTGCAGATGCTGAGGGCACAGAGATTCCAGATCCTGTTGCTAAGGAAAATACCTGATGGAAGCTGGGTCGGAAGGAGAGTCTGCTTGTTGAGGGGTACTGCAGAGGAGCTGGTGCGAGCGTCTGTCTGGGACCCACAAGGGAGATCCCTCACCCTATTCCAGGTATCTGTTCACAGTATTACTACTACTATTGGTCCCTGGGACCAGATCACAGTGTTATCGGCCTTAGCGGTTGCTAATATAATATGATTTGGAATTATATGAGCACTAATTACTTTAGGTTAGTACTGGGATAGAGAGCAAAAGATCAATGTAATAGAAACGCATTCATAGAGCTAATAAATTTGGAGGCTATACACTAGAAGGGCTGGGACGCACTGCTTTTAAGATAATTCTAACACGGGTTCTATTGCTAATATACACTGTTGATTGGGATTGAGGATACGAACAAATGCCATGAGCCACAGATGGGGAACTAATTAAGGCAATGAAGATATATATATACACACATGGGATATGAAACTGCCCTGACACCAATGATGGGGGTTATGTCACTCCTCCCTGACACCAATGATGGGGGTTATGTCACTCCTCCCTGACACCAATGATGGGGGTTATGTCACTCCTCCCTGTACAAAAAATGAATTAACTACATAGAAGAAGGAATGAAATATTTGATATGAACTAAGCACCATGATCACTTTCTAGCGCTGTGAAGTTATATTGGACTCCATAAGCGTCTCTGATTCCGCCGCGTGACAATCTCTAGGGTTGATGAGGGAATCCCCATCACCCGGGGAAAAAGACCTCTTCAATGTCATGCAGTCCCAGGATTAAAAGTTGAAGATAAAGACAGGTAAGAAGAAGTGTATATACATTCATTATGAATAAACACACTCCGACATATCTAGATCAAGCACGATATCTTTAAAGTAAAATAATATTACGAAAAGATCAATAATTATGAATTATGTCTATTTATATACCGGATGATTTGAATTAAGGAACAACAGACCGCATAAATAACATGAACCAATATTAATTGAAATGGATAAAAGAATGCAAGGATAAATAAATAAGAATGATCAAATATATGTATTTGAGATGCATAAAAACAAAAAATGTTTTTGGTGGATAAACAATCAATGTGAATATTACATCCCATGTAGAAATATTAATGTAAAGCTATTAATGATAAGTGAAGAAAATGAATACACTGTATTGAAAAATGGAAAATGAGGAATTTTTTGAATATAATAATGCAATGGAAATTAACTGTATTTTATGGATTTATAATATATTTTGTATAGAGTCTATTTCATGGACGAATATTAATTTATATTGTATTATATGTTTAGAAAACAGATTATTGCTGAGAATCGATATATACAAACAAACGAAACAAACATCCCCCTGAAGAAGCCTTTTGGGAGAGTAACGCGTAGGGGATTTATATAAGAATGCCATACCTGTAAAGAACTATATGAAATTTAAATATGACCATGAGTGTATGAACTATCAAATGCAATATGATTTGTAAATATGCATATCAGCAATAGTCCTAGGGTTAGAGAACCAATAATTTGAGACACACATAAGCATTACTTTTAGTCAATTGGATGTTTTTTATTGAATTGCATAATGTTGAGAGAAAAATAAGAATCTAAATAAATATTTATTAATCATATATATCTGAGTCCTTTCTAAACACACTCCATCACCGTATTTATATTGTAAACGGTTTTCCGACTGGGTGGATCTTAATTTGTGTGTGTGTGAGATTGTGTCTGTGTATTTTTGAGAGCCCATTCACACTAGTACAGTGCGTTAATCGCACAGTCACGTGCAATGGCCATGAATTCCATTGCGGTGCAACTTGGGTCACGACTTAATGATCAAGGACAAATGTGGGTCCTGAGGTTACACAGGTTGAGAACCACTGCTCTAGACCAACTGTTCCCTTGCCTATGTCTTCCCCTCCTGATTCACCTTCAAATCAACTCATTCTCCAGTGCTGCTTTGTTAATTTAGGAGCCACTTCTGGGCTTGCTTCTATTTTCCCGGTGGTGCCCCTCCTAATCTGTCATGGAGGAGAGACTTGAGTGATTTCAAGCCTGCACTCCATGGTGGTTCAGGAGGGGTGCTGCCGCACCAAAAGAAGGGAGCACATCGTCTCAGGTGGGCTGTGAGGAGTCTCAGGTGGGCCTTGCAGAGTCTCAGTTGGGCCGTACGGGGTCTCAGGTGGGCTGTGCCGAATCTCAGGGGTGCTGTGTGGAGTCTTAGGTAGGTTGTGGGGGTCTCTGGTGGGCTGTGCTGGGTCTCCGGTGGGCTGTGTGGAGTCTCAGGTGGCCTGGTGGGGTCTCAAGTTGGGCTCTGCGGATTATTAATAATGTTTTTGTTTTATTTATTTTTACTTGTTATCAGTTTTGTTCCCCATTTTCATTTCTTTTATTATTTTTTACTTTTTTTTCACTCGACTTTATTGCTATCACACAGGGGCTAACAAGCACCTATGCAGTGGCGACTCTAGGAACAATATATAGGGGGGGGGGCACATAAGATACCACAGTGAAATCTGGGAGGGGCACTGATAATTTTCATTGCATGTCGCAACCGCTGGGCGCCGAGAGCTGATTTAATGGCAGATGGCATCTGCGCCCTGCGATTACGACATGTAGTTCAACGCCGCCCACAATCCTGACTACCGCAGGACTGTCACAGACTGTCGGAGGTTTCTCCTTACAGGCTGTAATCAGCAATCTGTCCCCACTGACAGCCTGTAGGGAGAAACTGCTGACAGTCTGTGAGGCTGCAGCGGGGAGAACCCCTGTCCCAGCAGATAACTGTGTGATAACCATCCCGGGCACAGTTATCTGCTGGGACAGGGATTCCATTTCTCTTGCCTTGCGCTAGCGCCGTGACTGCCGCCACTGTTAGCGGGGGCACACGGGGGGGGGGGCAAGTGATAACCTAGGGGGGCAATTTCCCCCCTCACCCCCTGTAGCGACGCCACTGCACCTATGTGATAGCATTCGGAAGTGACAGGTTTTCTTTATGAGACTGCCCTCCAGTACAGACTCGGGACATAGGAAAAAACTAGACTAGGGACATAGGGAATGCACTAGACTCGGGACATAGGGAACGCACTGGACTTGGGACATAGGGAATGCACTGGACTCGGGACATAGAAAACGCACTGGACTCGGGACATAGGAAACGCACTGGACTTGGAACATAGGAAATGCACTGGACTCGGGACATAGGGAATGCACTGGACTCGGGACATAGAAAACGCACTGGACTCGGGACATAGGAAACGCACTGGACTTGGAACATAGGAAATGCACTGGACTCGGGACATAGGGAATGCACTGGAATCGGGACAGAGCATCATAGGGAATGCACTGGACTCGGGACATAGAAAACGCACTAGACTCGGGACATAGGAAACGCACTGGACTCGGAACATAAGAAATGCACTGGACTCGGGATATAGGGAATGCACTGGACTCGGGACCTATGGAACGCACTGCACTCGGGACCTAGGGAATGCACTGAACTCGGGACATAGGAAATGCACTGGACTCGGGACATAGGAAACGCACTGGACTCGGGATATAGGGAATGCACTGGACTCGGGACATATGGAACGCACTGCACTCGGGACATAGGGAACGCACTGAACTCGGGACATAGGAAATGCACTGGACTCGGGACATAGGAAACGCACTGGACTCGGGACTTTGCACACAGTGGAATTAGGACTAAAAACAGAAGTATACTCATAGATAGAACAAGTAGTGCTCACCTGCAGAAGGTCCAGTGGGTGAGTGCAGGTTTAGATGTGGACGGTCTCAGGAAGGCATATGAGGAGGGTTTCACAAGTGACAGACGTGGATGGTCTCAGCAGGAGCAGATGCAGAGGGTTTCACCAGTGGCAGATGCGGATGGTCTCAGCAGGGGCAGATGTGGAGGGTTTACCCGTGGCAGATGTGAATGTTCTCAGCAGGGGCAGATGCAAAGGGTCTTAGAAGGACAGATATGGAGGGTTTCAACAGGGCAGATGTGGAAGGTCTCAGCAGGAGCAGATAAGGAGGGTCTCACTAGCATCAGATGCAGAGGATCTCAGCAGGGAAGATGTGGAGGGTCTCAGCAGGGGCAGGTGCGGAGGGTCTCGAAAGGGCAGATAAGGAGGGTTTCCCCCTGACAGATAAGGAGGGTTTCAGAAGGGGCAGATAAGGAGGGTCTCACCAGGGGCACGAGCGGAGGGTCCTAGCAGGGCAGATGCCTAGGGTCTCAGCAGGCTAGATAAGAAGGCTCTCACCAAGGGCAAATTTGAAAGGTCTCACCAGGGGCAGTTGCAGAGGTTTCAACAGGGGCAGGTGCAGAGGGTCACAGCAGAGAAGATAGGAAGGGTCTCAGCAGGGGCAGATAAGGAGGATTTCACCAGGGGCAGATGAGGAGGGTTTTACCAGGGGCGGATGCGGAGGGTCCCACTAGGGGCAGGTGCAGAGGGTATCACTAGGTGCAGATACAGAGGGTCTCACCAAGGGCAGATGCAGAGGGTCTCACCAAGGGCAGATGAGGAGAGTCTCACCAGGGTCTGTTAAGGAGGGTCTCAGCAGGGGCAGATGCCGGGGGTCTCAGCAGGGGCAGGTGCAGAGGGTCTCACCAGGGGCAGATGCAAAAGGTCTCGGCAGGTGCGGAGGGTCTCAGCAGGGGCAGATAAGCAGGGCCTCACCGTGGACAGATGAGGAGAATCTCACTAGGGGCAGACACAAAGGTCTCACCAGGGTCAGATGCAGAGGTCTGACCAGGAGCAGATGCGGAGGGTCTGAGCCGGGGCAGATGCGGGAATCTTTCCTCCAGCTGGGGGCCGGTACCGGATCTCAATGGGCCCCCCAGCCTTGGGCCCTTGTGCAGTTGTAACGGCTGTACACCCCCTCACTTAGCGTGAACCCCCCGCCATCTCTGTGGTCTTTTCGGCCACATCGCTGCCACACTAGGAGATGCAGCTGTGTTAAAGTGGAGATTAAAGTGTCTGGTGGACTTGTGAGGCAGAAGCCATCTCCGATGTACACAGTCAAATCTTCTAGTTTGGCAGCAGCGCAGCCGGAAAGACCACAGAGATGGCGCACACAGCCGCCTCTCCTTCCATGTGGGCTGGAAAGGGCAGCGGGGGGTGGGATCGGTGACGGGCCCTGAAAGGGGTTTGATCTGCATGATATTAATTAAAGCAACCTTGCAAAGTCAAATAAATAAAATAAAATAAATTGTGTTCCTCTTGTCTTGGAAATCAGTTAGGGGCTGGACATCATTAGATGTGCAAATGTGGGAACAGATAGACAACACAGGCTCTTTATCCATTCCAGTTTATAACAGCAAGTTAGATTTGAGTACACTCAGCTATTGGGCAGTTTCTGGGTGTCAATACAAATATCCAGTCACAAAGTTAAACAAAAAAGTGAATATATGAAAACTCAGCAAGTCGTGTTTCTTTTTTTTTTCTAGAAGTCTTCAACATACAAAAACAATGCTCGATAGGAAGGGGAAAAACTACTCCTAGCATGTACAAACTGTCAAGGTGGCTGTAAAATTGTGAACATAAGAGACCAATGTTAGGATTTCCTTTTTATTATTAAACCCTTTAATAACCCTTAGTTTATTTATTTCAGGTATTTATATACCACTGACAATGTATGCAATTTTATACATACTGCACATTCACAACCCTAATCAGCCCTAATTAACTCCTTAGAATTGATTTGCTGCATTTTTATTTTTTACCATTAATATTTAAGCTTTTGTTTGCATATTTGTGTTTGTTACTTAACTTTTTAAATTACACATTTCAAAAACAGCCTTTATTTCTTTTGTAAATACCCTCACTATGCTTTGTAAACAAATGTTATGTGTCATTATACAAATTATAGAATACATTTATTGACAGGAACACTTTAAAACTAAAACTGGTCAAAATAAAAAGTGTCTTTTTTGTTACACCTTTATCAATAGATCGCATTGAAAATAAAATAAGTCTTTTGAAACAATATTGCAAAAGAAAGCGCATTTTTTGTAGTGAAAAAACAATATATGTATTACAAAGTTATCCCTAGATTGATAGGCCTATAGGGGAAATGTAAAAATAGTTTTGGTCCATAAGGTGTATATAGGTACGAGAGTTAAACTGGTTAAGTAAAAATTCTAAATTTCTCTCTCACTTACGATCCAATTTACTGCATTTAAACTCAGGTGACGTGGAATACTAAAGTCAAGAGGGCTTTAGAGTTTAAAGTAACCAAAATGCTAATTGTAGGGACTGCAATAGCCTTCAATATTGTTAAAAAGACAGGTCATGGCCTTCACAAATGTCAGGAGTGTATGTACAAAGTGTTGCAATGCTGATTAAATGACATATAATAGATGCTGCTCCTTGTTTAAAAGTTTTAGTTTCCTGAAAAATCAGCTGGTCCTGATATCCTGTTCTAGGGTGGCTCCTTTCCCTTGCAGGGTCCTATGTAGCCACCCATGTGTGTGCTAGTAAGCTGTGTTTTTCTCCACAAGCACACAAGAACAGCAAAACAAGCGATTTCCCTACTCCTGCTCCCCTTTCCTCCCTCTTTCCTTCTCCCTACTCTAAACTAGTAGATGTACAGCTGCTGGAGATTGTGCTGTTCCTAGTGATCTTGGACTGGAAAGGAAGTTCAGGAAAGCCAAGCTTAGAAAGTTGGAGACAGCTGTTTGTAAGCATGACTACTTTAAATACTTTGCTCAGCAATGTTTATTTGCTTGATCTGGATTCATTATTGAAAAAAAGATTTAAGGGGTTATTCACTAAGCTGACGAAGGCCATTCGGCTATTCACTTCGGCCCTGTATGGCTGATTTCAGACGTACATCGGCTAAAATCAGCTGTACATCGCCTCCCTTCGTTTCAGCCGAACATGCTCAGCATGTTTGGCTGAGCAGAAGTGAAGAAGTTGTTCAACTCAGCTGATCCAACATGAGCCGAACCTCCGGCAACTTACTCACTGCCGTTCACCCCTATTCACATAGGGGCCGAACAGCAGTGAGTGAATAGCCGAATGCCTCCAAATGGCATTTTATTTTATGTTAATAAAATACAAATTAAACAGCTGAGGGTCCCCCTCCAGAAAGTTTTTTTTTTTTTTAAAGTGTGTGGGGTTGTCATAATGTCATAATGAGATAGCACCAAAGTGGTAGTTGGCACATTGCTATTTTCTCAACGCGTTTCACCATATATGGTTTCTTCAGGAGAAAGTTGCGACAAGCTGTAATATCAAAGTAAATCACAGCAGTTCATTAATTCCATGTTAGACAAAATTAATACAGAATTAGGGCACTTAATAAAATCAACCGCTTACTGTGGACCAGTAGAGACTTAGACATGGAATCCAGCTATAGAGGCACGTCCGGACACCTGCTCCCCCATGGGGCTCAAGGAACGCATCAGCGAAAGCAAGTCCTAAGCTGTATACATATAATTCATAAATAGTATGCATGGTATTCAATGCAAATGCCTGTGGGGTGGGGCCAAGTAAAAAGACATAGCAATCCCAGAAGTGAATGTGGGATACGTACATCTTTCTATATTTAAACATATGCATACACAAGGATTATATCAAAAATATCTAGCTATAAGGTATCTGCTTGCAAATAACTATTACCCTTTGAGTGGCTGCTGCAGGCATTGGAATTATAAGCTAGCTAAAGATAGTCTAGTCATATACAGATAAACAAAGTTAAAGGTTCCTGCAGCACATATCCATCACATATTAGTTGAAGTGATTTGAAAGCAAACTAGATACAGTCTAATCAAATGTTACAGACATTATATTTAAAATCAGGCTAGACACAGTCTAGTCAAACACAGAGGAACAAAGTTACAGATTACTACAAACCACATGCAAGCCACACCTGGTAGGGTAATTAGAGAGCAGACTTAAAGGCACACTAGTCATTATACAGATGAACCAAGTTTCAAGTTGCTACAGACAACATACAGCACATACCTATAATATCAAACTTCCACTACTCCCTCGGACGTGTGCTACCACAGAGTGCCCCCCGCAGCTATAAATACCCATTCTCATCAGATGAGCGTCCACCCTTAAACAAAATGGTGGTCGCACTTTGGTATGTGGACTACGTATTGTAAGAAAAAAATGCTTGTGCATGTGTCAAACAGCTAGTGTAACGATTAGCATAGGAAAAGGGGGAAGGATGATGCAAATAGAGGCATGACAGAGGGTGGAAGCGTCCCCTGCTCAGCCCTCCCTTTTCCTCAGTCGTAACCCAGCAGCCAACAGATCCACAAAAGGTTGCAACTGATTGCGTGAGACCACAGATGGCTAATAAAGAGATCCATGGTGCCCAGTACTATCCAATGCCCCCCCAAATGAATTGTCCAATCCATGAGTGCCTCAATCCTCCTACATATATGCCCATTCAACCTGTAGGCATGACAACCAATATGTTTACAAATGCATTAAGCAGTATGTTGAATATTAAACATAAAATACATTACTACAATACAAATCAATACAATGCAAGTATTCAGGCAATCAAAACTATTGCATAATCATCATTTGTGTATTATATCATTACAAAAAATAGCTGAAACGTAGTAAGTCCCTTCGGGGGTAAATGTCTAAATGGTACCCATAACCTAGAGGGTTCAGACTGACATTAATGGTTGACCGTATTATTTTCGATCCAGTAGGAATGGTTTAAAGCTCAATGCTGCATTCAAACCTGGATATTGGCTTGCATTCAGAGTGTAAATCCATTTTGTTTCCAGTTGTAACAACTGTTTATCCCAGTCGGGGCCCTTGTACAGGCCCACATGATGACAAATGGGAGTGGTGAGTTTTCAATTTGTAATTAAATATAAATGATCTTGAATGTGTTTGTGGAAGTGCTTAATAGCTTTGCCCACGTAGAAAGCACCAAGCACCACAGCGGAAGTTCGTAAGGTAAACTACCCCGGTGGTGCCACACTCTACACGGGATCTTGGGTGCCACAACCTTCCATTAGGAAGGCATATGGCACTCCCCAGGTGGATCAAGGGCCACTGACCACAGCCCAGGCACCTGCAGGTGCCTGGCACAGCAGTTTCCCTGGACACTGAAACACCAGAAAAATTAAGGCAAGTTAGTCTATCTTTAAGAGGATAGACCCTCATGTCTTGAAGCTTTTCAAAAAAAATGTTTGGAACAGCTGTGATGGCCTCTTAGATGCACCAAAGCTTTTTTCTCGCAAAGATGCCTCGCCTGATGTCACCAGCCGTCGGGTCTGCAGACTGGATAACTGTCCACTGGGCAGGAACCAGATTCTGGAATACTGCAGCACTCAAGTGGGAGGTAGGAGCATAGTCAGAAACCAAGCCAAAGCCAATAACAGCCAGGCAGCAAGGTACAAAATCAGTAGGTAAAGACAGTTTTAGAACACAGGCCAAAGGTCTGTAACAAATGGGCAGTGAGCAGTGGCAGAACTACCGCCGGTGCGGGTGGTTCCGCCGCACCGGGGCCTGAGCCTACGGGGGGCCCAGTATCTATTCAAACACAGCCAGGAGTGATCACATTGGCTGACGGGCCCCCTGTGTGTGACGTCTCCATCTTAGCGCGCCCACGTACTCAGGCGGCTGTCTGCTGGGTCCTCACGGCCGAGGCCCAGGGCTGTCCCCTGCAGTGCATGTAGGCTTTTGTTTTTTATTCTTGGCTCCCTCCACAGTTTTCGGCGGCCGACGGGCCCCCTCATCTCTGCATCAGGAGTATCAGGTCTTTCCGACACTCGCGTGCTGAGATGGACACACACACGGGTGGTTTCCTGCAGCCTCCCCCACCAGGAAACAGCCAGAGGAGGTGAAGGTAAGTTAATAAATAAAATCATTATTTTATTTTTTTCTTAGCCCAATTGATGGCATTGCTGTATAAAGTACAGCTGGTATTTGTAGTTCTATATAGAAGGTCCCATTCTGCATTGCAGCAATGCAGAATGGCACCCTCTATAGAGGACTACAAATCTCAGCAGTACTTTATACAGCAATGCCATTTTTCCAACTTTTTTTTTTGTGGTTGCTAAAGGGGATATGGGTTAGGGGGGTTTGGATAAAACTGAAGGTCAGTAACAGCCAGGCAGTGAGGTACAGAATCAGCAGAAAGAAAGCAAACTCCAATATACAGGCCAGTGTCACAACAGGTAGACAAAGTCCAGAAGCAGGTCAGACTGATAAGCAAGAAAGCAGAACAGCAGACTAGGGTCACAGGTTACGAGAAAGTAGCTGAGGGCCACTCTGCAATCTGTCCACACTCCAGTTTATATGGAGCGTTTAACACCAACACCATGTGCCGAATGTGAAAGAAGAGCTAATTCCTTTACTGAGTTATCTCCTAGCAGTTTGGATGCTCAAGTTCCCCTTGTAATTTTTTCCAGAAATAGGGGGAGTTTCCTGTACAATGGGATCTCTGATTCCTACCTTGGTTGAAATCTATCTTTGAGAGTGTTATTCCATTCAATCACACACTCCTCTCCACGCTGGATTCTTTTGCCATTAAATTGCTTTGCACTCTTTAAGCTGGGTATACACGGTTATAATTGTGTATGAATCTCAGCAGAACATTTGATAATGCTATCAGAGACATGATGAATGTCATTTGACATTTTTAACATTTGATTTTGGAATGAAAAAACATATTTACTGTTAGAATTTTGTTTGAGAAAGAATTTCCATCCCACTCCTTCCTTTCTCTGAAAGACAGAAGACGCCAGGCAATACCCCTCCAATCCTGCATGCTGAACCTGCTGCCTGACTCCAGCATGCTTCTCATCCATGAAGGCAAACATTACCACTGCTACAAAGCCTTGTATGTAACCTTGGATTACAAGTCTTAAAGACCATTTCCCTTTTACCTGTCAAGCAGCCTGTGTAGTTCAGGCAGCCTGTAGTGCTGGCTGCAGCCCTGACTGGGGACGGTTAATCATCCTGTGTCTCGCTGGCAGGGCAGCCATCAGGGGGGTATGGCCGATACTCATGTGGGGGGCCCGCCCGGGTCCCTTACATGACTATTGGCCACCGGTGAAGGGTGAGGAGGCGGAGGCCTGGCCCTAGCAGCACAGGGCCCCAGCATTGCTGCTCCAGCGGCTACGAGACAAGCTAGGGCCCTATCAGTGACGCTGCTCGTCTGATGTCGGACTGGCCGGAAGTGACGTGACATCATTTCTGGCCGGTCCGGTGGCAGACGAGGCCATGTGTGTAGGTAAGAGGAGCTAGGAAAGGAGGGAGGGATGCAGCCCTGACCAGCCCACCTGACACCCCTTCAGAGACAGTCTCAGATGGGCTGTGCAGCATCTATGGTGGGCTCTGCAGGGTCACTCTCAGGTGGGTCCTGTGTCCAGCGCGTCACTAAGCCCTGCGTCCAGCACGTCACTAAGCCCTGCGACCAGCGGCGCGGGGGGCCCGGCCTAAAGCCGTGTAAGAGGCCCCACAATTTCTGATGGCTGCCCTGCTCGCTGGCTGCAGCACAAGGCTAGTCAGCTGTGGCTTAATTAATCAAACCACACACCTCCTGCTCTGGGATTGGCCTTGTTGCTGGTGGCACCCTATTTAAGCATCATCAGCCTGCTCCCCAGTGCTTGTGATAATTCTTGCTATACCAGCTGTGTGCGGTCCCTGCAAATCCTGTGTCTGCAAATCTCATTTGTCTTTGGTTCTGACCTTGGCCTGTCCCTGGATTACGCTACTTCGGTCTGTACCTCGGTTCAAATTCGAACTTTAGAACATCCAAAAAGTTTGAATTCAAACTCAATGCAAGTCTATAGGGGTAGAACTTTCAAAAACAATTGTCCCCATTAAGAGGGCTTATATGCAAGTTATTGGCCATAAAAAGTGAATGGGGATCCGGGTACTGCCCTGGGGGACAGGAATCAATGAAAAAAAAACTTAATACATTCAGTTTTTGAAGGAGCAGTGATTTTAACATCACTTAAAGGGTAACAATATAAATGAAGAATTTCTTTAAATATCGTGCCTGGGGGATCCCCGTATCCTGCCTGTAAAGTGGCACATCTGTATGATGTATAGAACCTGCTGCAGCAAAACTGAAATTTCTAAAGAAAAAAAACATGACATATTTTTTTTTGTTTTTTAAAGTGTGCAGTTCCCTTTCCCAAACAATACCAGACCCTTTAGGTCTGGTAGGAATGTTAGGAGGGACCACATTTTTTTTTTAAAAGCGTGGGGTTTCCCCCAAAAGTCATACCAGACAGTTTAGGTCTGCTAGGAATATTTAGGAGGGACCCCGTGTAAAAAAAACAAAAAAAAAGAGTGTGGGGTTCCCCCTCAACAAGTCATACAAGACCCTTAAGGTCTGGTAGGAATATTGAGCAGGGACCCCATGTAAAAAAAAAAAGTGTGTGGGGGTTCCCCCTTAAAGTCATACCAGGCCCTGGGGCGTTGGTTGTGGGGGTGCGGGCAGAGGGCTTATTTACATCAGGGTACCCCTTTAATAAAAAAGGCCCCCAGATGCCGCCTCCCCCCTTGTAAATGAGTAAGGGGTATTTGAACCCCTACCCATTCACTAAAGGGTTAAATAAAATTGTAAATAAAAAGTCCAGACTTTTGAAAAAAATATTTATTTGGAAAGAAAACTAAAGACATGTTTTTGACAAGTCTTTTATTAAAAAAACTGCCATATCCCTGCACCCTTCTTCCCAGAGGTTCAACATTGTGGCACCTGTGTCACACACCAAACAAGGTTGCTGCTGTCCTACAAGTGACTGCAAAGTGACCGCAATGCTGAACAGGCAGTGTGCGTGTGCGCACACCGGCCCGTTCGGCATTTGTCTCCCGAGCACCGTTCAAACCAGCCGAAAATCGTACAATTTTCGGCTGGTTTTCTAGCGTGCTCCTTAGACAAAAGACGTGCGACCGTACAGTAGAAACGGTCGCACATCTTCGTTCACACTGCTCGATTCTCGTACGATCGCGGGATTTCCCGCGATTCTCGTACGAGAATCAAGCAGTGTATGGGCACCTTAAAGGTGGTCATACACCTTACAACCATTGTACAACTTTTGTTGTCCAGACATTTCACCCTCATTCAATTTTATTACAACTAGCCCATCATGCACAGACCAATGCAGTTCACAATTAACGCTCGTCAGCACCACCACCTGGCTTATTTTCATCGATCAAAAGGACAGATTTTCGTTTGAGCATGTGCAGTTGCAGACAAAAATCTCCAGATAATTGTAAGGTGTATGGGCACCTTTAAGCAGATGCCAGTTCCAGGGCTGTCTCTGCCGCCTCGCCTTTTTTGTATAAACAGAAAGATGAAAGATTTGTTTTAATACATGTGCTATGCTTTAGGTAGTGCTGAATACTTCACTATGTATAGAATGATGTGGTTGCAAAGAAGCCCACTGAATGGTTGAACAATTTTTAGGTCTCATTAATTAAGAGTGAGGTACAGAATATGTAGGTACCAAAGAGTTTTTAAACCAAAACTGTATATTTTAACTATGGAAAGGTGGTGTTGCACAGCTTGGTGTCTTTTTGGAATATGTCTTATTTTAGGGCTTAATAAAGTGTGCTTTAAACTTTATATCAGTCTTTAGTGTTATTTAAATGTCTTTTCAAGTCATGCACCAAATGTATTATTAATGTAAAGAATTCAAATATTAATAAAAGGGAGGGGATGAGGCAATGAGATTTTATTTTTGTTTGTTGATTTGTACCAGTAACACAATATTAAAGCTGTTATAAAAGACAAACTGCTGAATAAAATTAGCACTTTTGATGAGTTATAAGCTACATTAGTTCCCGATGAAAGAATAAATTTTTGGTTAATAGAAATGTTAATTAAACACTGGTTATGTAATCATCATATTAGGTCTATAGGAGGAGGGTTTGGTGTGGTTACATCATTGTGACTAAATCACAATGGTCTAACCACACCAAACCCTCCTCTTTTAGGATAGGCGGGATTTAATGTAAGTCTTTACGTCAGTGGGGGTGTTTGGTGTGGTGTTGTATGGCTGTCTGAACTAGGGTTGCCACCTGTCCAGGATTCACCCGGACAGTCTGGGTTTTGAATGCTGTGTCCAAGTTTCATGGCAGCAGAAACCCGGACATAAGATGTCAGGCAGACAGGGGCAACCAAAATTAAGATAGGGGCTACTGGCTCCCCACTGAAAATAGTCTCAACTGTGATATTTACATATGAATGGGTGGCACTATTTACATATGAATAAGCCACGACTCATTCTCCCAAAAAAATGTCCATGCAACACTAGAGTGTTTGGGTTTCATTTGAAGAAAAGGTGGCAACCCTAGTCTGAACAAAGAGCAGCCTTTAAATTGTGGCTGCCTTATGTTATAATGTTATACCCACCCCCCACCTTACAAGTGTTTAGGTTAGCTAAGATCTAATTTAAAAATATGAATGTTTCCGTATGCTGTTTTATAAAATCTAATCTAATAATAATTTTATCAGCTTATGTGAACTCATACATTTAGATTTCTGTACAATACTGTCCGAACTTGCATTGCAATGGTCAGGGCCGGTGCAAGGATTTTTACCTACACAGGCGAAGGAGCATTTTTGCACCCCCCCCCCCCCCCCCCCCCCCTCACCTC
>NW_017307163.1:652747-657813 GCF_000935625.1 Nanorana parkeri | reverse complement strand
ACGGCTGCCTGTGCACCTCACTTGTAGTCAATAAACTCTGCCTCCCAACTCTATTAATACATGTCTGTACCTCGGTACGGGCATGGATGGGAGTAGAGATCCACAGATACCATTTTTTTAGACTGAGTACATCAACTATAGAGGACTACAAATACAGTTCCCACATCTCCCCTCTAGGAGAGCGGTGCGGGTGGAGACAGTCCGGGCTGTCACAGGAGGCTGAGCTCTCCTCTTCACACCGCTCGCTCAGCCTCCTGTGACAGCATGTCAGAGAGGAGAGCAAGGTACAAACACTCAGTTATCAGTGATCGCTGAGTGTTTGTACATAATTGAGGACAGAGTATGTTTACTATATCCTCAATTATGAATGAATGGGAAGTGATCTCCATCACATCTACATCACCTCCTGTTCATTCATGATTGTAGATATGGTAAACATTCTCTGTCCTCATGTTAAGAATGATCAGGAACACTCAGTACAGAGGATTCCTGTTCATTGATAACAGGGGCTGCAGAAAAAAAAAAAAGTGTCCTCAATCTCTTTTTCTATTTTAAAAGGGAAATATCAGGTGTCTGTTTAGTCCCCTAATATTTCACCGTCTTTTAATGTTCAGCAGGAGGGAAATGTGAATATTATTTGTTGTATTGATGAACTGATTAATATGTTGAAATTTATATATTATTAACGTGTGTGTTTTCTCGAGTTAAACCAAGCTTTCAAAAACTGCAAGATCAGCTTAAACTGCAAAGTTACAGGCTTCCTGAGCAGACAATACATGGAAAACAGAATTAAGGAAGTTCTCCTGGTCTCATGACTGAAGTGACTCAACACAGGATGTACTAAAGAACTGTATAAAACATCGAGACAGGGGGGAGTGGAGTTGAAGACTCTTACGAGACGAAGTGAGGAACAGTTCCGAACTTTTTCATTGTCTGTATTGAGTTTTCCCGTGCACGAATAAAACATTTGTTAATCTTTTAACTATACCATCGCCTTTTCTCGATATATGCTCAGATTCCATCAACAGGCTACACATGCTTTTTAGGTTGATTCATGATAGGAATGTTGATTGTTTTTAGATGTGGGACATTTATAGAGTGTACTTAAGTATAGGGGTGGTAATTTCAATAAGAAATTGATGGAAAAAACTGTAAAAGGATACAAAAACGCAGAATGCAATCTTCTCCAAACATTAATGAAAATGTTTTATGTTGTTCCTTTAATGGGGACAGCAATATTTACATAGGCTATAGTTTCATGATCGTGTTGAAATTATAGTTGCACTCTATATATAAGAGGTAAAGCCATGGTGCATATTTTTATTAGTTTTGGTTTTGTGTTATGTTTTTTTATAATTGAAGTGGGTATGTCTGTTCTCCCTTTTATCCCTCGGTTTCTTTTGTAATACTGAGTTGTTTGTTTATGTCCAGGTCACTTGATGTTTGCCTGCCTGCTATAAAAAAGAAATTGCATGTTGGTCTACTATATTATTTGACCATTTTCTATTGCTGGTGAGGGCTATTACATTGAGCAGGATAATGCAAAGACTCCTATCATTCAAAATCAATTTGTTGTTGGCAGGAATTACCACTCAGAGTGCAATAACAAGAACTTCTAAGATCTGTAGAGACTAAAGATAATGAAATGTGAACTTGTATTACAACTCAATATATCCTGTATACATGTTTTTTCAGGGATCATTGATATCCAGCTTTGCATGCAATTAAGGGAGGATGGAATGGCACCAGGAACTGCGACATATCTGGCAGATTCTTAATCTATAGCTGATGTAATGTATTGTTTGGGAAGAATAACTACCATGCGTTCATGAGTGCAATCTAAAGGAGCGCACACTTACCTACAGAAATCATATAAATGACATTTAAAATCTATACATGTAGCAATTCCTTTCCATAAATCTTGACCTGTCAAACTTAAGAAAGAATGGCTGTCGTGTATTTAGGTAGATGCACCCACTACATTGAATAATACAATTTATGGAGAATTCTATTATGCATATATGATCAGATTTTAAACTTTGTGACAAGGAGATGCAATGTATTCCCCATTACTGTATATGGCTTCTTATGTGGTTAAATCCCTGGCAAGAGTACATCAGTATTGGTCATAAATGTTAAATGGAGAGCTCATATTATGAATGATCCTTGAGAACCATGGAGATATGCGTGTTACAGCTAATTACATCAACAGTTTATATTCCACCAGTGATATCCTAGTGTGGTACTATATTTGTTCAGAAATTAGAGTATGACCATGATGGTATATGTTGAACTAAGAGAATAATTGAATGCAAGACAACTTCTGAAGAATATTCTCTTCATAATGATTGGGTACTGCAGTCAATTTTAGATTTCTGTTTTTTATTTATTAAGTTTATTGACATTGCAACTTAGCTTTACTATTTTTGATATATGTATTTGACGGTTTTTAATATAAGTATCTGTCATTTACATGTATTTAATTAGGTACTTGGGAGTTTCCTATACAGGGTTTAGCGATTTCAGGAAGCATTTTCTACAATGGGGTAACTCCAAACCATGAGAGCTTTTTAGTCACTTTTTTAACTTTGGTTTTTTTCTTAGTATCTATCTAAATATCTGGAACAAGTTATTCAGATCATGCTGTCAAAAATGCCCTGGTGTCAGGGGTGGAGTGACAACACATGTGGCCCCCGGGCAATACAAGATTATGGGGCCCCCTTGTGCTCCACCCATGTACAAGCCCCACCCCAAGCCCCGCCTTCACAAACATGCAGTGCCCACATCGGCCGTCAGCGTGTTCTGTGCATGCGCACCACCATTTTGGAGTATATCTTGGTATACACCAAGATGGCAGCGCCCACATGTTCAGGTTCCGCCATCTTGGTATATACCAAGATATACTCCAAAATGGCAGCACACATGCGCAGAACACGCTGGCGGCCGATACGGCCCCCACTCGGTCTGCAATTTCTTTGTGCGGTTTCGGATTCAAAGGCTCATTGCCTCTGAATCCGAAACACCATTAAAATTTGTTTCCTCTGACAAAACAAATAAAAATGTTTGTCATTTTCATTTGTTTCATCTAAACCAAATTTGTTTAGGCTGCACATCTATTACATACCACACTAGACTAGTGTGTCAGACTAGGATAGTGATGGCGAACGTTTTTGAACCAGAGTGCCCAAACTGCGACGCAAAATCAATTTATCTCAAAGTGCCAACATTGAAAATAACTTTAGTATTGTGTTGCAATTTGGGCGCTCAGGTTTAAAAAATGTTCAGCATCACTGCCTTAGGCAAAATAGGGAGACACACATATTCAAATATTTATACATTCATTAAAACACACACATCACACGCTCATTAACCACTTGCTGTTATTTCTTACATTTCCACTCGCATGATAAAATCTGAATTTTTGGCTAGAAAACCGCTTCAGACCCCCAAACAATATTTTTTCTGAAAGCAGAGGCCCTGTAGAATAAAAAGATGCTAGTTGCAATTTTTTATGCTGCATGGTATTTGCGCAAATGTTTATCAATCAAGTATTTTTAGGATAAAATACACTAAAATGAAATTTAGTGCACAGAAACAGAATATAATGGTCATTTTTTTGGTGAAATATGAAAGACGGGGTCACGCCGGGTGAATAGATACCAAACATGTTAAGCCTTAAAATTACGTGCGTCCGTGAAAACGCAAAAAACTACAATAACCAAAATTTCCCATAGGCGCCGCTTTAAATGCTTTTACGGCTCATCAGTTTAGTGCTAACAGTGATTGATGGCTCTAGAATTATTGCTCTCACTCCGACGTTCACTGCGATATGTAACATGTGTTGCACAATTGTTGTTTTTGCATGTAGGCGCATCTGACGCGTGTTTGCGTTGTATGTGCATGGACGTGAGGGGCGGGGGCAGGGGGACTTCCGGGTCCAGTGATCGGAAGAAAGATCCGCGTCTTCTCTCCTCCGATCTGTCAGGGGAGACCCTCCACGTCAGTCGCAGGCTTACACGAGGGACAGATGAGCCCGGGAAGCCGACCGCGGCACTGGCAGCGCGGAGGGGGGGAGGGGACATGGCGCCGCACAGTACAAGCGATCCGGCGCCTGTACAGACACCGGATTGCTTGTATTTAAAGAGCAATCACCGGCTGTTTAAAACAGTACCAAGAACACAGCTGCACGAGCAGCCGTGTTCTTGGTATAACCACTTCCAGCGGATGACGTACAGTTATGTGAACCCGCTGGAAGTGGTTAAAAAAGCCCACACATAATGAAACAAACACATCACACACTCATTAAAAAACACACACATTAAAAATCACACACAATAAAAATGTCCCCCTCTCCTGCTTACCTGTTTTGCAGGGAGGGGGCGGCATCCCTGGGGTCCAGTGGGGCACTTGGGGACTATCCTGGTGGTCCAGTGGAGGATCAGTGTGATCTGCATCTCTGGCTGATGCAGACTATACTAATCGCTCCCTGCCAGTCAGCGGCGGCACCATGAGGGAGTGATCAATATGGTCTGCATCAGCAAGAGATGCAGATCATACTGATTCCCCACTGGACCACTAAGGCATGTTTTTTATTTATATTGCCGATTTGGCAATATATTAAATGTGATCTGGGCACTTGCCAGGTTTTCTCGGGCAGTGCCGACTGCCCGTATGGTCAGTCCGCCCCTGCCTGGTGTCTTGGTGATGCAGCTTTAGCTCAACATGCACACATACATAACATTTTGGCTGCAGTATACAGTATCTAGACAAAGTAAGGCATTTTAAAAGGACATATACGAAATCCAGCACAGGACATTATGCTGTATGTAAATCAATAAGCACAAAGTCTCAAATGCAGAATAAAACAAGACCTGAACAATAAAAACAGACCTGAAAAGAACAAGACTTTTGCCAGACCTTTATGAAATTAACAGTGTATCATTGTGAAGGTTATGAGTTTGCGTTTCTGATTATAAATCTGCATAGTACAGACAGAAATGTAGATAGATAGATAGATAGATAGATAGATAGATAGATAGATAGATAGATAGATAGATAGATAGATA
>NW_017307163.1:645633-650010 GCF_000935625.1 Nanorana parkeri | reverse complement strand
GGGGGGGTCGGTGACGGGCCCCCTCCTGGCCACGGGCCCTCGGGCAGTGCCGACTGCCCGTATGGTCAGTCCGCCCCTGCCTGGTGTCTTGGTGATGCAGCTTTAGCTCAACATGCACACATACATAACATTTTGGCTGCAGTATACAGTATCTAGACAAAGTAAGGCATTTTAAAAGGACATATACGAAATCCAGCACAGGACATTATGCTGTATGTAAATCAATAAGCACAAAGTCTCAAATGCAGAATAAAACAAGACCTGAACAATAAAAACAGACCTGAAAAGAACAAGACTTTTGCCAGACCTTTATGAAATTAACAGTGTATCATTGTGAAGGTTATGAGTTTGCGTTTCTGATTATAAATCTGCATAGTACAGACAGAAAGATAGATAGATAGATAGATAGATAGATAGATAGATAGATAGATAGATAGATAGATAGATAGATAGATATGACATACATTTGTATATGGATGTTGTATGTTTGTGCACACATATTCACAATGTATTGAAAAAAATTGTTACTGAAATATACATCTGGCAAATTATATCAGGAAATGAATAAGCTGCTTGGATAGAGCTTAGGGCAATGAGCAACCGTCTGTAGATAAAAGCTAATTTTAGTATGTGTGCTGCCTAGATAGTCTAGAGTGAAATTGCCTTTATGATCCAAACCAATCAACTATTCAAGGCTATATATGCAGAAAAGGTTTTACAGTTGAATAGTCACCCCTCCCCAACAACACATACTTATCTTTCTTTGGCTGCCCTGCCACTAATCTATCCTTTGCTTCCACCACCGTTTCCTAATACTATGCACCCAGTTTATGACAGATTATGCTGAGCAATGACTTCCAGTGCCACACCTAAGAATGTAGCAGGGGCGGACTGGGCCGGGTGGCAATTGCCCCCTGGGCCTCTCCGATGCCGTCACGTACGGCCCCCGTGACCCCCACTGTCGCCGGCATCTGTGATCGGCGGCCGCTGGGTCCTCGGCTTCTCGGGCTGCCCTCTACACTGCCTGATTAGAGGGCCGCTTCTGCTTGATCTAGCTGGATGAGGCAGGAGAGGCCCTCTAATCAGGCAGTGTAGAGGGCAGCCCGAGAATACACCGCACCTCCTCCCTGCCTCACATCACCCGACCATTCACACAACCGTTACATGGATGGCAAAAGTGGCAGACGGGCAAGGAGAAGGCGGGGGGAAGAGGCAGAGCGGGAGTGAGGCCAAGTTGCTGCACCATGGGCCTCTAGGTTGTACTTGCCCCCTGGGCTAAAAGTTGCCAGTCAGCCCCTGGAATGTAGGCCCTTTTCACTCCCAATTCCATGGTCACTCCCACAATTTTGTCACCTATACAAGCACTGAAAACTAGAACAGTGGCAGCAACATCTTTTCAGCTTTGCCCCTTTAACTGGAAGCTGCAACATTGGCATTTACAACCTAAATGGCACAGTGCCAGACCCAAGCCATGCCCACAAATGGTTATGGTTTATCAGGACTGCCCTTTGGTTCCACATACCATAATTCTGGACATATGGATTAATGGACCTGGAAACTGTTACTATGCAGAGTTTCCCAAAGTAAAACTGCACTACTCCACCAAGATCTTTTAACAATTTTACTGTTCAAAAATTGATCCACAATCACACAAAACAAACAAACTAAATGATGCCCCAGAAAGTACCCCCAGTGCTAACATCTGCATGCCAATGGGGATAATAATACTATTGGATCAGACTTGGATTTGAAGCTTTCTGTATAGATGTAAATATAAGAAAAAATTAGTTGGTACAAAATTAGTGTACATAAAAATCACATAACCAGCCTGAGGAACCGTATAATCCAATTGCATGTGTGAACAATAAATATTCAAAACAAATAAATCCTAATATATGCAACAGCTGATAATGAAAAAAAATCTAAATAAAGAAAGCACATACATTAAAAGTGCCATTGTATAATGACTGAAAAATGTGCAATTAAGAAGAAATGAGCAATTAAGAAGCCATACATACTGTCAATGGGACTGATTCAGGGACCAGAGGGTGAATGAACAGTATTTGGACATTTTGCAGGTTGCAGTAATCTAACCTGCAAGTTATTCCTAAGTCACCCTTACTTAAGAAGGTTGGATGTTTTACATGTAGCCCCTATCACCTTCTGTGGCCTGGCTACTAGAAATTTAGCTGTGCTGGTACAGTAATCAGTCTGCTAATTTATATTTGGTTATTATCTGGTTAATTCCAGGTGTCCTGTCCTTGATTGTACCTTCCTAAGGGGGGTGTGACTCTGCTGTAGTGGGACAGCCAATGGGAGAACATCTTGAGCGTCTGTGTGTCACCAGCCTATCACCTAGAGTTTAATGACCAGTGGTGCCTGCTGGGGGAGTGCATATATATACTTAGGGGAATTGTCATGTGTGCAGCCTAGCCTGCGTTGAACAAGGACTCAGAAAACTGTGGTTTATACCCTCATTTTGGGCTGTCTAAAAATACATGTTAGAAAAACTCAGAATGAAGTCAACAAGAGGATTTTGTATCTCCACTATTTTATTGGCATGGACTGAATTATCGGATGGAAACAGGCCATCGGATAAGTGGCTCCACACTTTTCTACATTAACATCAGTCAAATGTGAAGAACTTTAGGCTTTTGACACTTGAAAAGATCTCTGCCAATATTTCAGAATGATCGGTGAAAAGAACATTGGCCTTAGAAAGAGGCAACATGAATATTTCTATTAGACAGTGTATCACCCAAACGTTTGACTATTAATGAACATACAGTGTTAAATACATCCAAAATGCATTCATATAATCATAAGTGGCACATAAAGCAATAGAAGAAGGGGTTCTATTGTTATTAGAGGCAAACTGTTTTTGCTTCTGATTTAGACCAACCGAGCAATTATATCTTTAACCTCTTGCCGTCCGCCCGTAGTAAAAAAACGGACGGACGGCACTGCTGCATCTGCGGGTTGCCGTCTCCAGACGGCAATTTTTTTCTGCTCGCGCGCGCCCCCTAGCGGGCACGCACGGGCAGAAAAGACCCGATAAATGCACACACCCGTTACCGGGTGTTTCACATATAGGCGATCAGCGGGTCCATAGCCCGCCGATCGCCTATATGTGCTCGTTCGCGGCACCCCCCCCCCCTTGTTTCACTTACCAGATATACTGAAAGTTATAAACACCACAAAACATCAAATGTGATTAAAAGATTTTCAACTTCCAGACTATGTTGAAGAAAACCTCCACATTCAATAAGCCAAATATAATTTTTGAAGCTGTTTTGCTCACCCTAAAAAAAAACAACAAAATCCTGCAAAAAAATAGATCTAATTCGTACCTCTTTGGTTGGTGGTGCCTCGTATAACCATTGTCTTCAAAAGCTATGATTGCTGAAGAATTTTGTGCATCCAACGCACTCTTGTGTATGTCAGTTGCCTGGTCCCCCCATGCTACACACTGGTAACATCAACCAACTCCTTTTCCAGTTAGGACACATTAGGGATACAGGGGCAACAGTGAGCAGCAGGGAACCAGATATCCAACATACCCGAAAGTGTGTAGGATACAGAAGATTCTTGAAGACAGTGGAGATTCAAGGCTCACCACTACAGAGTTTTTATATAGTGTTTCTTTAAGGCGTTTCAGCTCAGTCTTGGAAATCCATTGCTTTCATACTCTTTCACATAAAGCCACTGCCTGAAAGTTTTTTTTAAAAAGCAAAAAAACTAAACTTTGTACTGCTTTATGTTCCAAAATTTCAATCAAATATATGCCTCGATGTAATGGATCAGTGTTGGTTAGGGTTGCCACCTGTCCAGGATTCACCTGGACAGTTCGTGTTTTGAATTCTGTGTCCGGGTTTCATGGCAGCAGAAACCCGGACACAAGGTGTCAGGTAGACAGGGGCAACCAAAATTAAGATAGATGCTACTGGCCCCCCACTAAAAATAGTCTCATCTGTGATATTTACATATTAATGGGTGGTGCCTTTTACATATGAATAAGCTGCGACTCATTCTCCCAAAAAAATATGTCCACGTGTCGCTAGAGTGTTCGGGTTTCGCTTTAAGAAAAGGTGGCAACCCTAGTGTTGGTATGTATAAGTGACTGCACTGTGCCAAATCAAAGGGGCTTCTGCACATAGTGGCATGCTAATCTACACAGGCTATTGAAGGAGGAAACTGTATGTTATTTCAAATATTAAAACTTGAAATTTACAGATAAATACACTTCATAACATACCTGAGTACCAGAATTATATGCATATCTTCAATGGGGTGACTACAGGTCAGTCTTAAAAGTCTGAGAAACACAAAACAAAACGGGGCACCTTTCCTGGTGCAAATAATCCTTTAATTGACTAA
>NW_017307163.1:643596-645574 GCF_000935625.1 Nanorana parkeri | reverse complement strand
GCTTTTGTGAGTTAACCTCTCTTCTGCAGGTCAGAAGCAATACTAATCAACATGACAGAGTTTACCACTTAAAGCAAGGGAACGTTGTTGGGGGTGGGATGGGGTGTCATAAATAATGTTGGACCTTGGAATAAAGAATGCATCCTGATATCTAAATGACAGAACAAATATACATAGGATGAGCAATAAACCCTAAACAGATCAGAGATATACAACATACATGAATATTATGATGCTCTGTGTAACAAGCCCCTGCTCGCTCGGTTCCATTCTCTCGGCACTCCTCAGATTTCAGACCGCAGCATCTGATATTTCGGTCGTCCG
This sequence comes from Nanorana parkeri, assembly GCF_000935625.1. Lineage (NCBI taxonomy): Eukaryota > Metazoa > Chordata > Amphibia > Anura > Dicroglossidae > Nanorana > Nanorana parkeri. Next base: position 645,250 of record NW_017307163.1, on the reverse strand, counting down.
ATAATTCGGGATTCGAACTACAGCCATGTGCCGTTCGTATCCAGTGCTGATAGCTCAGAACAAACACCAGGCGGGCTGTATGTAAGTTCAAACAGGAATCTCCTTTATTGGATGCACACACACACTTTTATAAACAACAGTTTGAAGGTGGCCCAACTGACCACCTTCCTATTGGTCAACTGCAAAGTATCCTCTAGGGATCACTTAGGTCCTCTTGGCCATGCAAATGAGGACTTGAAACAGGGTAAACAGCGATTGGTCTGATCTGCTGCTCCCCCGCAACAGCCGTCCATGGGCCCAGGACACCCAGTTCAACCCACAAGGGGGGGGGGGTCTCTACAGTCCTAGGTCCATAGTCTCTAGGAAGGAGGCTAGCCCTCAGGCTCCTCCAGCAGCCCCAGTGACGGTTCATAACAAGTTCTGGTAGTGTGTCAGAAAATCAGAATCCACATTAAGTCCATCCTTTTTGGCATTGAAATGTAAAATAATTTTTATCTCAAATGTTTTCCTTTCATGAGAGTTTTTAAAATTCCCTTTCAGTACTTTAATATTGAGGTTTTGTATGCAGTGATCTTTCCGGGAGAAGTAATGTCCTACTGGGGTGCAATATTTGTTTTCTTAGTGGTTCTTGATCGAGCTCCTGTGTAGGTTCATCCTGAGATGCACTAAGTCACTAAGTGAATTTATGTAAACCTCTTCCGTGTTAAATTCTACAAACCATGTCCTGAGACCAACTTTCCCTCTCAAATCTTCCTTTATGTATATTCCTCACTCTACTTTGTGCTCACTCCTTATATGTGATCGATACTAAAATGTCTATAAACATTAACTTTCCACTCAAATTGTGTTATTTACCCTTTACTCCCTATCCAACTCCCCGCTCCCACTAATACTTGTGTTCTCATTGTTCCTTACTGTGAGTCCTTTATCTTAAAAAAAATTCCATAAAATCAATTTTACGTTAAACCCTGTGAAAAACTACTCTCCCACACCTTACCCATTTTACTCTCCCCAAATTATACCCCCTGTCCTGCCTCACTCTCCCCTCCCTCCAGTAGACTATCCTCACTCTTCAGGGACCGTTTTTAACCACAGTCTTCTAGAGCAAATACAGCACCAGACAGTCCACTTAACTTTTCAAAAGCTTTATTTTCCACGGCACACAGCAAACAAGTATTTCTGCAGGTCATGAAACGCATTTCTCTCTTTGCAGTTAAACACAATACTTCATAACATTAGCCAGTACTTTCCTGTACTCCAATGTGGTTTCTAAGATAATGTCCTTCTCAGCAACAAACAGATCTATGCAGCCTTCAATCCTCCAGCTCACCTAGCTGGGTAACAGTCTCTCACACATAAAGACAGGCTTCCTTTTAAACACTCACAGCCGCAAGCATGGGCTACACCTGTGAGTACCAAGCTGCAGCGACAAAACCTGGACTGGACAGCTTACTGAGCTGATGGGATGATGGCCCACCCTTCTCTCCATTAACCCAACCCCAGGGACCCAGAACACAATTTATAAATGGCACAACTAAATCATTAATGCTTTCCCTGGGGTTTTTCTTAACTAAACAGAGGGATGCAACCTAAAAGGCTTGGTCTTACATACCTCCCATTTATAACCATTCCTTGCTTTCTGTCACATTATATA
>NW_017307163.1:636964-643516 GCF_000935625.1 Nanorana parkeri | reverse complement strand
ACAGGTATTCCTCACTTAACGACCGAGTTCCGTTCCTACGACCAGGTCGTTAAACGGATTGGTCGTTAAGTGAGGAACTCTATACAGTACTGTACTGCATTAGTACAGTACTGTATAGCGTTGCCGATGTACAGTACCGAACAGTGTACTATACATCGGGCAATTAAAATACTTACCCGGGACCTGCAGTGAAGATCGGAGGACACCACTTCCGCCGGCGACACGGTGCACTGACGCGCAAGGTCGGAGGTAGATCAGCGGTCCGTCGTAAGTGCGAGTGGTCGCAAAAAAGGTAAGTCGGTAAGTATCCCGCTGCACCGCTCATTTTGTCCCTTTTGATAGCCGGCAAATTAGAATAACAGGGGTATTGATCCCCTTCCTCTTCTGAGTAAGAAAACGCCCCATGAGCTATATTGGCCAGACAGGTGTTATATTAGCAATATAATGCTTATCACGTACCTGGTGGAGGACCGATTAGCTGAGGAGGCCTCCCTTGCGGCTCTTGTCTCACACCCCTGGATGTGGAAACAGGGAGCGAGTAGACAGAGAGAAGCACGGGTGCCAAAGTGTTCAGACACGTTGCCTGGTAGAAGTCCGGCAACTGGATCCCTGGAGGGATGAGCAGGGCAGGTGCACAGCTGTGATGTCAGCTAAGTTTACAGCAGAAACTGGAGCAGAAATTAGACTGCCGTCAGTCATTTCCTGTGTGCCACTGTGTCACTTCCTGTGTGCAACATTCCATTGTGAGCGCATGTTTTCCGGCAACCCGGAAAACTGGGACCCGTGCATGCGTAGTAGCGTGTGAGCTCCCGGCTATGGCCTCTCTTTATATATAGACTTATAGCAATGCCTTGTATACATAGGTGGGATATCTTTATACTGGTGGGAAGAATCCCATACTGATTTCATTACCCCTGTAATTTTGTTCTAGACTAGGTGATAGGGGTCCTTTGCATCGTCCTCGATGGCCCCCCTTCCCATGGCACCGATGTCCCTGGCATGGTCTCGGACGGAGTTGAGTGGGCTGGTTTGAATCAGGCCGCCATCACTTTCTCCTGATCCGGAAATATCTGTCCTCCTCCAGACACTAGTTGTTTGGTAAGTACGGGGTACCCACCTTTCGGGGGGCCTCATACCTGTGGTGCCGATTGCTGAAACATTCTAATTTATGTTATATTAATTTATTAATGAATTGTAAAAAAAAATAGGAAGTACTAATCTTAAATCCCACTTTGTTCCTATACATGGCTATTTTAATTTTGAAATAGGCAATAGCTGACTGGCTATTGAAACCCCACCCACTGAGCAGAGGAGCGGACCTGAGAGAGAAAGTTGCCAGCCTGCTATTGGTTTTTGTAATTTAAAATAGACAGGGGGGCACCATTAGGGGGGTAAGTGGTCCAGGCTGCGCCCTAGGCAGTAGTGCACCCTAGGCAGCTGCCTAGTGGCAGCACCGGCCCAGCTTGTAGGTGAGAGAAGCGAGAGGTAGAGACTCTCTAATGTTAAAAATGTAGTTTCTGAAGCACAGAAAGAACCAGATTAGATACTTTTAATCAAGGAGTAAGAGGACAATGGTCTCTGAAACGCATTAGAAAGGGCAGACACATGTCCTTTGTTATTGCTGAAAGCCATATGCTAGTCCAGACCCAGTCATTTTCTCACCTAACACCTCTTTTTTTAACATTATTTACAGGTTAGTATTTTTTATTATATTTTATTGTTCATTTTTTTATATTTTTTTTGTTCTCCCCTCATAAGGCCACCCCTGCACTGATGAAGAAAGCACAAGCAATCATATCCATGGACTACTGGGTGTTAAGGATGTACCACTGGCAGGAGGTGACCCAATACACACTTGAGGTACTGGCTTGCCCTGCTGCATGTGTCATGTCAGAGAGGGCCTTCAGGGCTGGTAAGGTGCTGCGATTAAAAAGGCTACAACAACTGCCTAAATTGGTCTAATTACCCAGAGATAAAAGTTATGATCTAAAAACAATTGGCCAGCACAGGAAAACTTTAAATGCAATTTTCAGCCCAAATTTACTACAGTCAAAGAGCAAGGGTGGGGGTTTTATTACATGCATTAAAAAACTGCAGAGGACATTGTAAAGTGTAAAATTGTCCATCAGACCGAAAAATTTAAATAGCAATTTTGAGCTCATATTTACTACAGATAATGAGCACAGGTAGGGATTTTATTACAAGAACTAAAAGACTGCAGAGGACATAGCAGTGTAAAAAATCCTTCTCTTCCCTCACCCCAAAATTTTCTAAGATTCACAGCATATTGCTATCTAAAGGACATTCTGTAATGGTTTTCATCTACTTGAAGAGATCAGTGCCTGCAAGAACTACAATAATTTTTTCCTATGCCCTTTATCAGCAGCACTCCCTATACTTTCACTATCATAGCTAAGCACATTGTCAATATGGCTGCAGGGAACAGAGCCTTATTTATTGACGGGGCTGGCACATAATGAAGCCCCCATTATTGTCCTTTCTAGGAAGTGTATTTTTGATTGCTATGGGGGTGAATAGCAGCATTAATTCGCTGTTTCTGCAAATCACAAATAGATTGGGTTCACCCTGAAACCATGCTCGACCCGTAACCAGAATTTCACCCCTAACAGCTAACACAGCTAAGGACTTTTTAGCTACAAAATAATTACATGATATAAAATAAATACATTATAGATTGTTGCTGAACTGCCTGGGTCTACTGTTTGTGTTTTTGGAAGGAATAATTTACTAGATTACATACCTGGTTGGAGACTGAATGCGCGAGGAGGCCTCCCTTGCACCTCGTGTCCCGAGGACTCTGAGGTTAGGTACAGAGTCAAAGTAGACAGTGAGTGGCACGAGTGCCAGTGGTGATAACACTGTGCAAGCTGAAATCCAAGGGCTTTGGTAGGCGAAATCCAAGTAAACGAGCTAAGGTCAAAACCAATCGAGAAATAACGGTACAGAGGGGTCAGGCAGAAGCAAATCCAGTAAACAAATCCGTGGTCGGTGACAGGCGGCAGGCAGCAGGCAAGAATTGCCAAGACAAATCCGGGTCACAGCGAATTAAGAAGGAGATCACAGGAAAACAGGAACACAGGAGAGCTGAAGATAATCCAGCAATATGGTGGTGCTCAGGCTGGGTTTATATATGGGAAGTGATTAGGGTGATGTGTCACTTTCTGTGCACCGCATAGCGCGCTTTTGCGCGGCTGGTCCATGGCGCCCGCGCATGCGTGGAAGAGCGCGTTTTACCATAGTACGGGAAAGCGCGTTTGGCGCATGCGCAGTTACAGGGGAAACCTTACAGACCCATTCACACCATTAATATTCATCATATTATGGCAGTCTTTTTATTTAAATGGACTGCCAATGCACCACAACAGTCCAACAAATCGCTGCTGCACCAAGTTTGGTTAGAGCAGTGATAGTGCCTTACCACACATTGTGGTTTGCTGCAACACAACACACTTAACATGCATTGTGGTAATGTGCACATTACCCCAGTGCACTGGTGTAAATGGACCCTTAGTAAAGTTTGTACAGTATATATGCATCATTTTTGTCTAGAAAAAGTACATTAATATTCTTTCAGATCTATTTCCTTGGATGTACCACAAGAATTTAGACAAATCCTAATACCTTTACTTAAAGTGACATTAAACTCAGGAGTTAAATCTTAAAAATGCATTTAAAGGAGAACTATGAGACTGTCACATGTCGGCTCAGTAGATCAGGAGGTGAGCGAACACATACTGGCGTTTGCTCACCTCTCGATCCTGCCACGGCTCTGCAGTGATAGGGGAGGGGCTGGATTGCGCTGACTGGCGGAACGGACGGGGGAGGAGGCAGGTACAGCTGGCTCTGCCGCTAGATAGGCAGAGCCAGCTGTCAGTCACGCAGCTGGTTGGATCCCTGGAAAATTGTCGGGATCCGCTTCAGCTGCGGCGTCTCAGTATGCGGCGTCTCAGTATACCGCGAGCTACAGTTCGCGGTATACTGAGCCTAGGGTGACGGGAGGACGCTAGTTTGTGTCCTCCCGTTACCCTAAGGAGAACTATGGGGAAAAGCCTTAACCCCATAGTTCTCCTTTAAGTACCTTAACTATTAACAAAAATGTAGCTTATTTTGTTTTCCATGGTCCCTGTGTTTGTTGTAAAGTAGCTACCACTCCAAGCTTGCTCCCGTGATGGACTACATTCTCAATACAAATAAGTAAACTAAACATGAAATTGTTGTCCATCATGGGAGCAAGCTTGGAGCAGTGACTACTTTACAACACACACAGGGACCATGGGAAATAGAACTAGCCACACTCCAAAGGGAAGAACATGTCAACACCAATTCAGAGATGATTTGAGGATCTATAGAGATACACAAATAAGATACATTTTTGTTAATAGTTAGGGTACTTGAATGCATTTTTAAGGTTTAACCCCTAAGTTTAGTGTCACTTTAAAAATATGTATCTGCAAACTTCTGTGTAAAAGAAATGTTTTAGCATCTATTATTACTTTTGGCGCTGTTCTACCTCCCAACTTCTGTTTGTTTTTTAAAAGTTTACAGACATGTACAATCATATCACATCATCAAAAAGAAAACAGATCGACAAAAAAAAGGAAAGATTCAATATGATAATTATAAGAAACATAAGGAAAAGATCCTCATACGAGTGAAATACAGGATGAGTAGAAGATTCCAGGGTCAGAGTCTACAAGAGAGAGAACCCTGGATGTATGGGCCACAGACACATGATTGCCATCACCCTGCCTGGATAATTGAGGGTCTAAACATATAACAAGAGGAACCCTGAAAAATTATTTTGTTTCTCTTGCGAGGGAGTAAGCTTGGTTTGTTGAAATGAAGAAAAGCTGATTGTGAATTCTTCCATCCCCTGTGCCTTTAGATATTGTGTGTGGTGAGATCTGCACCAACAGAAGGCAACACAAGGTATATCCATAGTAGCTTACTATAAAGTCATTTGCTGATCCATTTCATTCAGAAAGGACCATGCCAGCCAAAAGGTCTGCTTCTGTGTTCTTTGGCCAAGTATGTATTGTCCTGGCAAGTAAGAGTCATTACTGGCCTATGGGTGCTCCAGAAAAAGATATAAACTTTATTTACTCACATAAGGTGTCCTGATGCCTAACCAGCCAGATGACTGTTGAATCGATCTCTGAGGATAAGTTAGAGCAACAAACCTCATCTTGAATGGGTATATATTCCTTCCAACATCTGGCCTCCTACACTGCCCTGATTAGGGGGTGATTAAAGGCCCACAGTATGGAAATCCTTGCCAGTGAATTATCACTTAAGATGTATGCTGCTAATATTCTGTAAATTACTGCCTTAGAGCTAGAGGGGAATTTGTGGTGGATGCAGATGCTTTACTGGGCTAGTAATTTGATATTTCATAAAGTACTTCACCTCTGTTTAAGGCTTACATCTTTCTGCCTCTTTATTTACTGCTGCCCCTGCAGGGGAAACTTGGTACAGCATCCTGCTAGAAGATCACAGGCCCAGCCCAGCAGCTTTATCACAGCTTGAAGAGGACCTTTCATCCCAAATGGAGCAGCTTATTCTTGCTTTTGGGGAGCAGTGCTGGTAATAGGGCTGAAAAAAGTTATAATCCAGAAATCCATGCATTTGCACTCTGAAAAGCATTTTGAGATAATTGAGAGATCTGCATACCATCAAGGCTAGTGCCAACTGCCTGCTACAAGCCATTGACCCGGGGATGCCGGGTCCCAACATTGCCGGTGAGGTGGAGTGTCCGCAGAGCCACTGCAGATGTCCACATCACCCGGTGAGATCAACACACAGCCTGGTGAGAGGAATTTTGCTTTGGAGACATGTATTTACAGAACACATGTCCCCAAAGCAGAATACATGTCCCCAAAGCAGAATATTATTCTGCATTAGGGAAATGTATCCTGCTTTGAGGACATGTATTCTCAGAATGCATACCCCCAAAGCAGAATACTATTCTGCCTTAGGGAAATGTATCCTGCTTTGCGGACATGTATTCTCAGAATGCATACCTCCAAACCAGAATACTATTCTGTCTTAGGGACATGTATCCTGCTTTGTGGACATGTATTCTCAGAATGCATACCCCCAAACACCCCTTAGGGACATGTGTTCTACTTTGGGAACATCCGTATTTAGCCCTGGGGAGAAACTGCCCTAAAATCATCAGTCTGTGTTGTTTTAGAAAAAAAATTCACCTGTCCCTTTAACCCTTTCGCTGCCAAGGACGTATGGCATACGGACCTACAAAAGTGCTTCCAGCTGGCCAGCTCAGTATGCCATACGGACCTGGCATTTACAGTTCTACTATAAGCTGATGGTCGCTTTAGCGTAGAACGCTTTAGCGACCATCAGCTTTTACAGTTCTACTATAAGCTGATGGTCGCTTTAGCGTAGAACGCTTTAGTGACCATCAGCTTATAGTAGAACTGTTCAGCAGACTGTCCCCTTTAAATTAATAGCTGTCATCAGCGGCTCACAAGCCGCTGATGACTGCTATTATCAAAAATACCGGGCGCCCCC
>NW_017307163.1:606958-636694 GCF_000935625.1 Nanorana parkeri | reverse complement strand
GCAATTACAAATTTGCTAATATTTGTTATTTATTAACTCAATACAGTTTTTTCTTTAGTCAGAAAATTTTTTTTTTTCTGCGCTGATACTGATTTTGGTGTGTTTTAACAATTGAATTGTGTATTTTTATCGGTTTAATATTAATTTGAGAAACATTTGCGCAATTATCGCACGGCCTACAAATTTAGTATCACCAGCTTTTTATTCTACCGGGCCTGCGCTTTCAGAAAATATATGGTTTGGGGGGTCTTTTACAAACGCTAGCAACGCAGCAGTTGAAAATCAAATCAATATGAAAAAATTGCAGAAAATTCAAAAATGGCTTGGCCAGCTGATTTGAAAAATGTTCCGGAGGGCTTGGCAGCGAAAGGGTTAAGAAAAAGTATCGGTAATTGGTATTGGCAAGTACCTGAGGGACAGTACTTGTACTTGGTCTTAAAAAAGTGGTATCGGGACATGCCTAGTATAAATGTATTGTTGGGATTTCTAGTCCCCCTACAGCTGGTGCCATTGTGCATTAGAGTGTAACCTCCTCTGTACAGAGACTGATGTGACTGGCTTAGTGTTCTCTGTACAGCACTCCAGTATATGTCAGAGCTATATAAATGTATAATAACAGTATTGTCCATGCATGTGATTATTACAGTACAACCATTGTTTCTGATGATGCAGCTGAGTCATGGTTTCTTCAGAATCAGAAGAACAGGAGGCCAAGCAGAGGTCTTCAACATGCCGCCATGATGGAGGAAGCAAACGAATATGAAAAGACCCCAAGAGACCATTCCCTGCACCCCATACTCTGAAGATATGGGGGGAGGCTTCCCTTATAAAATACCATTTAGCCACCTGAACCAAGGGAACTTTGCAATAAGGAGAGGCTGAACGTGTGCCGCAGGCCATAAGCAACCGGCAAGGTGAGGGCAAAAATCAAAAGTATTCTTAGTATAACCGGATTGAGTATTGAGGACAGAAAAAAAATGGTGGCCTTGGGAGGTGTGCTTTAATTTAAAGTATAACTGGTCCTGTGATTTAGTGAGGGGCGGAGCTCAACCCATTTGTATGCTGCCACGTTGGTGGCAGGAAACTGCATTAGGTCCTCACTTGTATGCATTACCTTCGTAGTATATAGCACATTATAAAACTGTTAAAAATTGATTAAAGAAATTCGGAATCAGTGTAAATACAGCCATCAAGGTCCTTTAATGCCTTCACGTATGGAACAGAATCTTGTGACCGTGACAATTGAGCAAGCAATCTCCCAGTGTTCTCCCCCTATTCATAGTATTTTTGGTTACCAAATTTTGATTACTAGTTTTAAATGCTCTTGGGCTGTACACCATTCTCCACACATCTTTTCATCAAGATTCATTATAAACTGGGCTTCTTTCTTTGGAGCAGCGGTCTCAAAGTACCGGCCCGCGGACCACTTGCGGCCCGCGAGCCGGTATAATATGGCCCGCAGCCAGGTGACAAGTCAGGTACGCGGCCACGGGCCACATACCTAACTTGCCGGAGCAGCTACACTGTCTGCATCTCGCTCGGATGCAGACCGCAGAGCTGTTCCTCCTGGAACTGAGATGCTTTCGGCCGGAGCTCAGCTCTGAGCTCCGGCCGAAAAGACAGGATCGATTAGTGAGGTCTGCAGCAGACCTCACTAGTCGCCACTAGAGCACCAGGGATTGATCGTCGCTGCTCACAGCCTCCTCCCTGCAAAAAGGTAAGCATGAGAGGGGGCTCTGTATTGTATTTTTATTTCATTTTATATGTGGGTGTGTGGTGGGGCGAGGGGGTTTTAGCATTTATATGGGGGGTGTATTATTTTTTTATATGTGCAGGGGTAGTATTTTTTTAAATGTGCAGTGGCAGTATGTTTTTTATATGTGCAGGGGTAGTACTTTTTTCTTATGTATACGGGGGTGAGTGTATTATTTTATATGTGCAGGTGTAGTTTTTTTAATGTGTATGGGGGGAGTGTATTAGGCTACATTCACACCTGTATCTTTAGGTGAAATTAGGGATTCCTGCGTCAGGAACTTTCTGCAGCAGGAATCCCTAATCTGACTTTTAAAATCGGCAGCTGTCACCTATTCAAGTTAATGTGATCAGGTGACAGCAGTGACATGTAAACGCCTACACACCGCATGTAATTATATGTGATATTATTACATTTGGTTAGGAATGAATCGCTCTCCCTGGACGCAATGATTGTGCATTCAGGGAGGGTGTTTTCTAACCGCATGTAATCATATCACATACCATTACATGCGGTGTGTAGGCGTTTACATGTCACTGCTGTCACCTGATCATTAACTTCAATGGATGACAGCTGTCACTTGTAAATGGCAGATTAGGGATTCCTGCTGCAGGAAAACGCAAGTTCCCGAAGCAGGAATTCATAATTGCACCTAAACGTACAGATATGAATAGGGCCTTATTGTATGTGTATTGGGGTCCGTAGTACCATACCGAATATAGTTACATTTTATTTTGATGTACAAAATTTGGCAAGCCGGCCCCCATGAGAGAAAAAAAATTGTCGAGTGGCCCCTGAATCAAATGAGTTTGAGACCCCTGCTTTAGGGAATTGCATATAATTCCCTGTGATGCTGACTTTGCATTGTATAAGAATAGTGATATCTCTCTTCCCAATTTATTCTGATCTGGTAACAAACATAACCAACCCGGATTCAATTTCCATGGTAACTTATGATAATAACCCTGAACCGACTTAATCAGTGGCAATAAATCTCTTGAACATAAAACTAAATCTTTCCTAGACAATGTGTTATGTGTTTTAGAAAAAACATGTAAATTGATATTCTAGGGGGTGCAGCAAACGCCACAAGTCGTACAACCCCGTCTCTTTACAAAAATTATACAGCACAGTGACCTCACTAGTGCCCTGGCGCTTTGTTACAGGGAATTTATCTAATAGTTCATTCATATAATTATTAAAGTCCCCAATTACTATAATGTGAATAGGTAATTTATCCTTAATAAAAGCAGTCATTTTCTGGAGTACCACATTAGAATAAGGAGGAGGAATATATAAATTTCCCAATATACATTCCAAATCATAGATTTTACAGTGTATAAATACATATCTACCCTCTTTGTCACATTGAACCTGTAAACAGGAAAAAGCTATACTGTATCTCTTCAAACCAACACTGAGACCCCTCTAGAATATATGGAATAACAAGGGTGGGCTGTATATTATATAAACTTATGTTCTAACCATCTTACATTATCACCCACCATATGAGTTTCTTGGAAACAGACTATTGAAGGCTTATGGGTCATAATGTAAGAAAACACTGCACAACACTTTATTTTATTACCCAGATCCCTAACAATCCAGAATATTATTGAGAACTTTTGTTTATCCACACCCAGTCATTGACAATATCCCCATCACAGCCATATACCAGAGCATAACCCACAGCAAATTCCATACTATCTCCCTCCTTTTCCCTTTCCTCGAAACTGATACAAAAACATAACAGATATAACACACACAAAAAAAAAACCACAAGATGGACACTTAGACCTTCTCCTCCGGCACTCGGGCTCTCTACCTTCTGCTTATCAAGGGATCTAGAGCCTCCAAAATTATGAGGAGAATGGGAAAGGCAACCCAGGCTCCCAAGCCACCTAAAGTAGCCGGTTCTCAACCAACACGCAGCCTACCAGAACTGTTCCGAACTCAACCACCGGAACGACACGTGGAGAGACAGGCGCCATCTTCTCCCGAGGGATACTCGCCGCACAGTAGCCCGAGTAGAGAGTCCCTTCCTGAACACCCGACACATCAGGATCTGATGGTTCTGATGGGACAGATGCCCTGCATGTCGGACCTTCACTCTATTGCTGCAGATATCAAGGCTACACTCACTACGGCTATATCAGAGCTGAAAGCCGACCTACATTCTGTGGCAAACCGCCTCCATGAGGTCGAGGAAATGACTTCCCACCATGCGTCATCCCTTAAACAAAGCCATCTGATACACATCGCACACAACACCCGCTTGCTCGAGATGCACCGCCACATGGAAGATTTGGACAATAGAGGATGCCGGCACAATCTAAGAGTGAGAGGCATACCGGAAAACGTTGAACCGGACCAACTGGAATCAACCCTGCTAAATATTTTCAATGAGCTCCTGGATAGACCGCCGGAATCGGCGGTACCCATTGAGCGCTACCACCGTGCCCTACGTCCCAAAGGTCGAGATACAGATCCTCCAAGGAATATAGTCTGCTGCCTGGTGGACTTCCGCCTGAAGGAGGACATTCTCCGCAGGGCTAGAGATAGACCCCGAATTACTTTCCAAGAGGACGAAATCCAGATTTTCCAGGATCTCTCCCACATTACCTTGCAGAACAGTTCCGGACCCCCCAATCTCGTTCCCTTGGTATACAATCAGGCTATCCGTTGGAAGTGACCACACGTCTACGATGCCCATGACTATCTCTAGATCTGCCGCACCATCCAGAGACTGCCCCTCTTCCCCAATATAGAAGACATCTCTCTTGCTATGTCCTGCCCCCCTGACACAATGCTCTGTATTGCCGTTCTGCCCCCTTTTGCGGTGTTACTGTGGGACCGTGTGCTTTCCAACGCTACTGAGACTATACCGGGAAAGTGGGGGCCATATTGATACCGAACATGTCACTGAAGTGGAGGGATGCTCATCTAGTCATCAAACGGTCCTATGTTGTTATGATTAACTTGGGGTAAAGCAATGATTAAGAATGGTGTCTCCTTCCTGGCTCCCTGGATCTCCCTACCAACTTTCCTTCCCCTAACCGCCCCCCTCACCTCTTTCCCTTTTGATTTATATATTTATTTACTATTTGTTTTTCCTATGCCTCTTACTTTTCCCTCTGCTCCCCTCCCCTTTCCGCCTTCCAGCTCACTTTCCCTCTCAAGGAGACACTTTTCACCGAACCTTATCTCCATGTATATTTGATATGCAAGACAATTTGTATAATATGGTGCCTCAGGAAGCGCAATGGACATTTCACCGACGCTCGTGGCAGCGTTGGGGGGAATCTGCCTTAATGACACCTCTTCGGCTCCCCGGCGGATGGGGGAGTTGCTTGGCCTCTCAACAAGGCACGGCGAGTCCATCCTTCCATCCGTGCCGTCAACTCTCTATAGTTTCCTGCTCCCTCCTCCTGCCTCCCCACCCCTCCCCTGCCCCCAACTCCAAACCACCCAGGCAACCTCCCTCCCTCCTGAAAGACCTATGAAGCAACGTTGCCTGTTTGGAGTCTGACGCTGGTGTGGTGGAATTAGACCCTACATTGCTAATGACATTGTTTATGTTTATGCTGTTGTTTTTCCTTAAGCTGAGATGGTTGATCTCACTACGTTTCTGTTACAGTTTACATGTTCACATTGCTCCCATCTGCCGCGTTATCGCCTATCGATACCGAGTTGCTAAAGAGTGGCTATCCTATCCTGATCATAAATATATTCCATACAGCTCAATGTCAGTGTACTATTGCTACAGCTAAGGCAGAATGGAATCCATTGTCTCGACATGGAATGCAATACTAAGGTTGGGCTGATCTTTAGGCCCACTCCCTACGTTGACACTTAAATCTCCAGACTTTATCCCTTGCCATCTACTTATAACGACCCAGAGAATCCCGTAAGTGCCGCAGCACATTTTTGGTTCCACAACTCAGTATCACCCACACTTGACCGACTGCAAGCTGTTTGCAGGGTCTCCTGGCCCGTTGTCTTCTCCTCCTCCGGGATAAGACAAGTAGCCTTCTCCCTGTGGGCCGCAGTTTCATTCTCTCCTTTATTTTTGCCTTCACTTTTCTCTACTTACTTTCCTCCCCAATTCTAATCTAACGCTCACTCCTTAGCAATCCCTTCCCTCTAAACCTTCTCCTTCTGCCTTATTCAGATTCTTCCCCCTGATCTACTTTCTCCTCTCTTCATCTATCTCCCCACTTCCCCTCCTGCTCTCCTCACCCCCTTACCAACCTCTCTGCCCCACATCCCTTACTCTCCTGAACCCCCACCCTCAACCCTGTCCCACACTCCTCGTCACTTACATTCCTCTGCTCTACAGTGGGCTGCCATGCCCAATAATATTCTTCGCACAAGTGCGGTGCCAGTCACCTGCAAGGTTGTGTCCATCAATACTAAAGGCCTCAACCTCCCCGAAAAGCGATCCCAATTCCTCCGATTGTTCACACATCATAAAGCCCAGATCATATTACTGCAAGAAACAGACTTTCGATCGGATGCCATCCCTACCCTCTCCACTCGTAAATATCCCTTAGTATACCATGCCACCAATACCCATTCTAAATCAAAAGGGGTATCCGTTCTTTTCTCCTCCCAAGCAAATTTCCAACTGACAGATCATCTAACTGACCCAGAGGGCAGATACATTTTCCTTAAAGGCAGGATTCACAATACGCCAATTACCATAGCCAACTTGTACTGCCCCAACAAGAGTCAGGTCCGCTTCTTCCGGAAGGTGTGCTCTCTACTACGCGACTTTACGGAAGGGATGTTGATCACAGGAGGAGACTTCAACGTGCCCCTGAATCCCCTGCTTGATTCCTCCAAGGGCAAGTCCTCCATACCATTTCGACACTTGCGCTTGATAAAAAAATCCCTTGCCACTCTTCATCTCCACGATACATGGAGATTTCTCCACCCCACGGTAAAAGACTTCACCTTTTATTCCTACCCTCATATGAGCTACTCCAGAATAGACTTTCTGTTCCTTTCACAGAGAGACCTCCCCAACTTACTAGCAGCCACGATCGAACCCATGGTCCTTTCTGACCACGCCCCAAACTCAATGACCATCAAACTCCCCACATATTCATGTAACTCCCGCACTTGGAAGCTGGACCCCTCCACGTTGGGTGAGCTTGCCAATGTTACCCAAATCCGGGAAAACATTTCGGAATACTTTTCTTTAAACAAAGATACTTGCTCAACCCCACTGATGCTCTGGGAGGCCCACAAATGTGTTCTGAGAGGCGGGTTTATACGTATCCGAAGTCTCCTACACAAAAGACGCAAAACCCGTATTGCCTCCTTGCTTGCCCGAATTGTAACTTTGGGGGAACTTCATAAACATTCCTTAGCTTTATCTCATCTGACTGAATTAACCGCAGCTCGCAATGACCTTCTACAACTCCTCCAAGAACAAACTAAGAAAGCCTTTATCACCCGAAGCAAGATCTACTACGAGCACAGCAACAAAATAGGCAAGATGTTAGCATGGGCCCTGAAGAGACAAACAGCCTCACGTACTATCTCCCAGATCACTGATCAGAAAGGCACAAAACATTTAGACACTCCGAATATTGCCTCCCAGTTCCGAGCATATTACCAACAGCTTTACGATCTTACTTCCATGACCTCCTCCCAGACTAACCCTACTGCCAGACAGGCACTCATTGACTCCTTTCTATCCACACATAGTCCTCCCTCTTTGAATGAGACCTCTAAAGCTGACCTAGAAGCCCCAATTACCCCACAAGAGGTGTTGACAGCCATCTCGCAGTTGAAATCGGGAAAAAGCCCCGGCCCAGGCGGCTTCACATCTCTTTACTACAAGACATTCGCAGAAGACCTTGTCCCACATTTCTTATCAGCATTTGACCGATCTCCTCTTCAACCTCATGACTCTGTCCATCTCTTGGAAGCACATATAGTCGTGCTACCGAAACCAGGGAAGGACGACTCTTATTGTGCAAATTACCGCCCCATATACCTCCCTAATACCGACGTAAAGATACATGCAAAAATACTTGCCAATCGCTTAGCACCCCTTCTCCCGGAAATAATAGACGGAGACCAAGTAGGCTTTGTCCCGGGGAGAGAGGCGAGGGACAATACCACGAAAGCGTTAGGTTTACACCACTGGATGAGGAGTGAGGGTCAGGCGGGCTTCTTCCTGTCCACTGACGCGGAGAAGGCCTTTGACAGAGTGGCATGGGATTACCTTTTTGCTTCCCTGCGCCACCTTGGCGTTGGCCAACGCATGATGGACCGCATAACTATGCCCTATCGTTGGCCCACCGCCAGGGTCCATGTAAACGCTGCTCTGTCGGAGGCCTTCCCCATCCACAACGGCACCAGACAGGGATGCCCGCTGTCACCGTTGCTCTTTGTATTGGCTTTGGAGCCATTCCTCCGGAGAATACTCTCGGATCCCAGCATACATGGAATTCCCACACCTTGCAAGGAGTTCAAGGTGGCAGCGTTTGCAGATGACCTGCTCTTTTCTTTGACCCAACCTGAAATTTCAATCCCAAATCTTTTAAATGCGTTTAATGAATTTGCGCTAATCTCCTCTTTTAAAATTAACTTCTGTAAGTCGGCAGCGCTTAACATATCCCTCCCAGAAGAATCAGTCCAACTTTGCAAAGCCAATTTCCCCTTCACTTGGGCTCAGTCAGCCATTACCTACCTGGGGATAGAGCTTCCCACCGACTTAATGAATCTTTACCCCCTTAACTTCACCACCCTAATAACACGCGTGCGCAAGGACCTAAAGGAGTGGACCAAACTGCTATATTCCTGGTTTGGTCGAGCGGCCATCATAAAAATGAATATCCTGCCCAGACTTCTATACTTGTTCCAAACTTTGCCTATCGCTCTCCCTAAGGCATTTTTCTCCTCGATCAACGCTATGCTGCGAACCTTTCTTTGGAACGGTAAATCACCGCGAATCGTGCTCAATACGCTCACCCGCTCGAAACTGGCTGGAGGTATAGGTCTCCCCCACATGCAAAATTACTATAGGGCATGCCACTTAACACGTATAGTAGATTGGACCCGACATGGCCCCTACAAAGAATGGGTCCAAATTGAGCAATTACAATCGGACATACCGATTAACTCATGGCCCTGGATCCAACGGTCACTTCTACCTACTCGGGTTACATCCCACCCTACAATAGGAACATCTTTACGCCTCTTTGAAATTATTTGTACTCACTCAGACTTATCCTCAAACCCTGGCCCCCTCACTCCGATTCGCATGAACCCAGCATTCCCCCCGGGGCAGCACCCCGCGTTCTTTGCCCAGTGGTCCCCAGACGAACCCTCGATCGCGAAGTCGTTCTTTGACTGCCAGGTAATGTTCCGGACACTATCAGATCTAAATGCCAACAGTCAGGCTAATCCCATGCCTTTATGGACATATTTTCAAATTCGCCACTACCTTACCGCACCCAGCGTGAGACCACGAGTGATTAGACCTCTAAGCCACTTTGACAAATTATGCAACTCTCCTGGAAGAGTTACGCATTTGATATTGGAGACATATGGCCTGCTGTCCGACTCCTCCTCGCAACCCTCTCCAGCCTCCGAGGCTTGGAGCAGGGACTTGTCCATCACCTTTTCACCAGAGGACTGGGGAAAAATGGACAACCTACTGTTGAAAAGTTCATCTAATGTCCAAATTCAAGAGACCAATTACAAGATTCGGTTGAGGTGGTATAAAACACCTGAGATACTCCACCGCATCTTTCCGGACTCTCCAGATGTATGTTGGCGTTGCTCTCAAGCTGGGGGCTCATTACTCCACATCTGGTGGTCCTGTCCCCAATTATCTCCCTTTTGGACAGAGGTTCTAGCTCTCATACGGGACATCACCGGAGTCCCAATAATGCCATCTGCGGCATCCGCGTTACTTTTCCATTTTGAAGATTCCTGCCGCCTCTCTAAAAGATCCTTGGCCATACACCTCCTAAACGCAGCCAAGACAGGGATACCCAGACATTGGAAAACAACACAACCTCCGACTATCAAAGAATGGCTAGCTAGAGTAGACGCGGTTGCATACATGGAAGAACTCATAGCTGGTGATAAAGAAAGTATGCCCAAATATCTGAGAACATGGACGGCTTGGCACCTATTTAAGGGTACGGACACTTACTCCAATCTTACTCAATGACACTGCATCCACAAAATTCTGGTTCTACGCACACATGCTCTCCCCTTATAAGTAAGCTCTCTCCCATACAGAGGAATAGACGAGAAGTAACCCTACATCACACCCATAACCCTTACCTCCTCCCGAACTTCCCCATTCTTTTCCTCCCCCACCCTCCCCTCCCGTCCCCACAGATCCCTCTGAACTATGCTCTCTCTTCTTCCGACTCTATAATACGAGGTTTCCCTGGATCACTCCTGGACGGCCTACCAGATGACCGCGCCCTTCAGGAGGCAACAAAAAATATTACGTGATATAGCCCTCCCTGAGTCTTAATTACCCTTGGTCAAATGACCATGCTAACTGCTGCAACCCTCTAGCAACAACTAAGCTCACGAGCACCATGTTCAACCTTAAGGACCACGTCTGATAGGCAAGGTCTTTGGAGGTACTAGGTTGGTCCCTTTGAAAACTCTTGTTAGGTCACATCCCTTTGAGTGCGGATTGTATGTACTATAATACCTTACTGCTATGTCTGTTAACCCGCCTGTTTTTTTTTTCTCCCCCTTTCTGTACCAATACAGTTTGTCAACTTGATACTTTTGTAAAATAATAAAAACTACTTGTGGAAAAACCCCCCACATATATAAACTCCACTTATACAAAACAAAAAACACAACAGAGACATAACACATAGAAAACCCCCCACATAAACCACATATATAAACTCCACTCGGGAGCACAATAGGGGGTTAAAGACATTAACCACTCTCATCCATTCATTCTGCAGTTCAGATCACAGCATGTTATATTCACTACTTAATATCTGCTATCCACTGCTTTTTTTTTGTCTATATATTATAGTCATATTTCTATTTGTCTATGAGAATATTTGTGTAACCAATGCCAGACTGCCACGGGCGATTCAAAGAAAAGAGTCCCTTCATTTGCAATTATCCGCAGTTTTGCTGGGTTCATCATAGAATATTGTATTTTCATCTGTTGCAGCTGCCTCTACACCTCTTGATACTGGCCAATTTTCTTTTGAACTTTATATGAAAAGTCAGGAAAAAACATTACTCTGGACCCAGCTACAGAAACAGTGCCCAGCTCACAGAGTTCACGGAGGCTCATTTCCTTATCCCTATAATTAGAAAGTCTGATCAACATAGTCCTAGGAGGATTTCCTGATAATAGAGAGCATTAAGGAATTCTATGTGCTTGTTCAATCATAAACATAGAAGATAAACACTACCTTCCTATTATCTCTGTTAACCAATTCTCAGAAAAAGACATCGGGTTTAACCCCTCAGTATGTTCGGGTATACCCATCATTCTGACATTTTTGCGTCTTGATATATTTTCAATTTCTTCAAGTTTAAGGGCCAGTTCACACCATATGCAGTTGTGATGCAGTCCGTTTATTTGACTGCTGCAGTCAAAATACATCACAATGCTTTCCTATGCTCTTTCTTGTGCTTTATTCACACTGCAATGGTGTGAATAAAGCACAATAAAGCCCATAGGAAAGCATTGTGATGTATTTTGACTGCTGCAGTCAAATAAACGGACTGCATCACAACTGCATATGGTGTGAACTGGCCCTAAGGGTAGAAGCAGCTAGTTTTTGCATAGCCATTTTGAGTTCAGCACACACAGAGACATTTATATCTTTCAATTTACTGATTCTGTCTTCTGCTTCATTAACCTTTTCTCTGATTTTTTGCATGTCCTGTCTGAGAAGAGAAATGTCTAGTCGCAGTGTTCGTATTTGGTCTGCTAGTGAAATCAGGGACATTTTACAGCCTTGTACTGCTGAGAGCACCTCTTTTAATGTGGAATCCTCAGGGGTATCAGCATAGTTCAGAGGTGACTGCCCACCTAGTCCATCGACAATCCCTCCTACTGCTCCGCCATCTGCATTTGAGACATCTTCAACAGGCTTACTCATTGATTTTTCCCCCATACGTTGCCGGATTTTATTTGTTTGAGAGGGGTCTATACCTGTTGAGGGTCCCCCGGTCGAATTTCTTATTTTCTCTGTTTGTGTTATGTTTCCACTGCACAGCAAACTCGTCAGTCAGCTTTTATAGCCCAGTTGAATCAATCACCTCATCACCTCCAAGGACAGACACCCTTTACTGGCAGTCAGAGCCCTCAGCAGAGCTCAAGATGACACTCTCCCCTCACCTGATCTCCACATTCAGTCCTCTGTATTGTGCTCACTGGACATTTTATATGACAGTCTGCCATATAGACTCACCATTCAGGCACACTGCATCCTCCTCCACAGCTGACCAGGTGACACCTCCAACTGCACTGCCACAGAGCCCTTCTCTCCTCACCCGCACAAAGTCTCGGTCATTCAGCTCACTCTGTCAGCCCGTATCCGAACGGGACTGTCTGGGCTTTTCAGCAGCAGCAGGATGCTGAGTGGAGCCACAGAACCAGGGGCGAACTGACCATACGGGCAGTCGGGCTCTGCCCGAGGGCCCGTGGCCAGGAGGGGGCCCGTCACTGACCCCCCCCCCCTGTGCTCCTGTGTGCCGGTTCCCAGGGCCCGCACACTCCAGAGTCTCACCTGGGGTGCTCCATGCGGCCCTCCGGTGCCCCCCCATGTCTCCACTGCACATTAAATGTTTAAACCTGGCAAATGCCCAGATTACATTAAATATATTGCCAAATCGGCAATATATTAACTAAAAAACATGCCTTGGTGGTCCAGTGGGGAATCGTGGTGCTGCCGCTGACTGGCAGGGAGTGATTAGTATAGTCTGCATCAGCCAGAGATGCAGATCACACTCATCCTCCACTGGACCACCAGGATAGTCCCCAAGTGCCCCACTGGACCCCATGGATGTCGCCCCCTCCCTGCAAAACAGGTAAGCAGGAGAGGGGGACATTTTTTATTGTGTGTGATTTTTAATGTGTGTTTTTTTTATGAAGCTATGTGTGTTTTTTAATGTGTGTGATGTGTGTGTTTCATTATGTGTGGTTTTTTTTAACCACTTCCAGCGGGTTCACATAACTGTACGTCATCCGCTGGAAGTGGTTATACCAAGAACACGGCTGCTCGTGCAGCTGTGTTCTTGGTACTGTTTTAAACAGCCGGTGATTGCTCTTTAAATACAAGCAATCCGTTGTCTGTACAGGCGCCGGATCGCTTGTACTGTACTGCGCCATGTCCCCTCCCACCCTCCGCGCTGCCAGTGCCGCCGTCGGCTTCCCAGGCTCATCTGTCCCTCGTGTAAGCCTGCGACCGCCTTGGAGGGTCTCCCCTGACAGATCGGAAGAGAGAAGCCGCGGATCTCTCCTCCGATCACTGGACCCGGAAGTGATGTGCATGACATCACTTCGGTGTGACTGGGCACATTCTCTGGCTCCTAGAGCCAGAAGAAGCTGATGAAGCAGATCTGTGCTTCATCAGCTTCTTTGGGGTCCTTAGGCGACATTAGGGGTCTGAAAGACCCATGATGTCTCCATAAAGAGGACCTGCACATTATATAGGGAGCTTGTTATCCCCCTATGTGATATCAATAAAGCTGAGACATAAAATTGTAAAAATTGAAGTAACATAAAAAAAATGCAAAACAAAATGTTTTTAAGGTCCCCCGCCCCTCACGTCCATGCACATACAATGCAACATGCGTCAGATGCACCTACATGCAAAAACAACAAATGCGCAACACATGTTAAATATCGCAGTGAACGTCAGATTGAGAGCAATAATTCTAGAGCCATCAATCACTGTTAGCACTAAACTGATGAGCAGTAAAAGCATTTAAAGCGGCGCCTATGGGAAATTTAGGTTATTGTAGTTTTTTGCGTTTTCACGGACGCACGCAATTTTAAGGCTTAACATGTTTGGTATTATATTCTGTTTCTGTGCACTAAATTTCATTTTAGTGTATTTTATCCTATAAAAATACTTGTTTGATAAACATTTGCGCAAATACCATGCAGCATAAAAAATTGCAACTAGCATATTTTTATTCTACAGGGCCCCTGCTTTCAGAAAAAATATTGTTTGGGGGTCTGAAGCTGTTTTCTAGCCAAAAATTCAGATTTTATCATGCGAGTGGAAATGTAAGAAATAACAGCAAGTGGTTAATGAGCGTGTGATGTGTGTGTTTTAATGAATGTATAAATATTTGAATATGTGTGTCTCCCTATTTTGCCTAAGGCAGTGATGCTGAACATTTTTTAAACCCGAGCGCCCAAATTGCAACACAATACTAAAGTTATTTTCAATGTTTGCACTTTGAGATAAATTGATTTTGCGTCGCAGTTTGGGCACTCTGGTTCAAAAACGTTCGCCATCACTATCCTAGTCTGACACACTAGTCTAGTGTGGTACGTAATAGATGTGCAGGGCAAACAAATTTGGTTTAGATGAAACAAATGAAAATGACAAACATTTTTATTTGTTTTGTCAAAGGAAACAAATTTTAATGGTGTTTCGGATTCGGAGGCAATGAGCCTCTGAATCCCAAACCGCACAAAGAAATTGCAGACCGAGTGGCGGCCGCCAGCGTGTTCTGCGCATGTGTGCCGCCATTTTGGAGTATATCTTGGTATATACCAAGATGGCGGAACCTGAACATGTGGGCGCTGCCATCTTGATGTATACCAAGATATACTCCAAAATGGAGGTGCGCATGCACAGAACACGCTGACGGCCGATGTGGCCACTGCACGTTTATGAAGGCTGGGCTTGGGGTGGGGCTTGTATATGGGTGGAGCACAAGGGGGCCCCATAATCTTGTATTGCCCGGGGGCCCCATGTGTTGTCACTCCGCCCCTGCACAGAACACACCGGGCCTCTCACCTGCACTCACAACCTCTCCTTAGCCACCCTCCCCCACCAACTTATGTTTGTACTTGCAGTCTGGGTTTTTGGGTAGATTTGCTACAATGCAAATCTAACAGAAACTCTCACTATTCCCTAATCTACCGTATTTTTCCGTCTATAAGACGCCCCCATGTATAGGACGCCCCCCACTTTTCTTACCCAAAATTCAGAAATCAATATTTGCCATGCTCTTTTGCATAACTGATTTAAACCAGTTGAAATTATGCAGAGTAAGACAGCTGCTTACTGGTACCGGTATTTTTTTTGTATTCTGACATTTTTATGGGCTCCCTGTTGCATCTGGGCACTGTCTACACGCTCTCCGCAGCATCAGCTGACGTCAGGTACATAAGGCTCATGATTGGAGGAAACCTGTTAGCTTGTCTCTGCAATCAGAAGTTTCCCTCGTGAGGCTAGTTTGCAGAGGTATCGGCAGTTTCGCAACCGCGGTTCTCCTCTCCGCCCCCCGTGTATAAGACGCCCCTAGATTTTTAGGTAAAGAAAAAGAAAAAGTATAGTCTTATACACGGAAAAATACAGTATATAAAACGAAAAAAACATTTTGGGTGGATGCAGTGTCTGTGTGAGCCTAACATAGTTCATTCTATATGTCATAGATTTAACAAAACGACAAAATAGATTTACTAAAGAGAAATAGGTTGTCCACTTTGCAAGGGAATTTTCCCTTAGTTTAGTGAATGGGATGAAAATTAATTATTCAAAGAATGCCAAATCACATGAAAGGAAAATAAAAAACTGTATATTTTCTACAAGATTGGATGCCGGAAATCAGCAGAGCTTCACCTCAATCACTTAGCTAAGGGAAAACTACTTTGCAAAGAGAAATTTTCCTTGCAAAGTGAACAGCCTATTTGCCTTTAGTAAACCAACCTTAATGACTTCTAACAATGGTAGGATACAATGGATAATTCAAAAGTAGATGCAGCCAGACACAGGGCAGCCATCAGAAATTTTGGGGCCCCTTACACGGATTCAGGCTGCTTCCATCCCAACCCCGAACCACCCCCCCCTCCCCCAACGCCTGCGCGCACCACACTGAGCCAGTCACATTGTTATTATTATACATTTATATAGCTCTGACATATACCACAGTGCTGTACAGAGAACACTGAGCCAGTCACATCAGTCAAGCTTGAAACTAGGGATGCTCCAATACTACTTTTTTAAGACCGAGTATCGATACTTTTTTTCAAGTACTCGCCAATACCAATTACCGATACTTTTTCTTAAAGGGACAGGTCATATTTTTTCTAAAGCAATACAAAATCATGATTTTAGGTCAGTTTCTTAATATTATGAAGAACATGAACACTGAACACTGTATAGTGTGGCACAGCTATATCTGCATACCTGGCTTTATATTATAAGAACTTTATAATATAAAGCCAGGTATGCAGAATTGGATATAGCTGTGCCACACTATACACTGTGTACTGGAGTCTGGACATGTGCTCATCTATTTTCCCCACTATGGGAATACAAGCCTTAGTTAGCAATGGCATGATCTAAACATTCAGTTCATTACATTATTTAATGTCTTTTTTTTATATGATACATTTTATAATATATAAAAAAAGACATTGAATTTATAATGGGCAACCCCTCTTCCCCATTTGCTTTATAATTATTATTATTAAAACAATTTTTTTTACATAAAGCCAGGTATGCAGAATTGGATATAGCTCTGCCACACTATACAGTGTGCTGATCTGGAGTCTGGACATGTGATCATCTATTTTCCCCACTAGGGGATACAAGCCTTAGTTAGCAATATCTACATAGTTATTTCTTTATTTGATGTCTTTTTTAAAAATATTATATGCAGTTCAACACCATTTTTGTGCCCAGCCCCCATGCGGTGCTGCAGTACTAACCTGCTGTGTCGTCTTCTCCATCTGCTTCAGCCACTCCGTGTCACAGCCTAGTCATCTGCTCCATTCTGAACTCTTCTTCCGCTGATTGGCCGAGTGGATGATGACAGGCTTCCTCACCAGTTAATCCTGACTGGTGAGGAAGCCTGTCAATCATCCAATTGGCCAAACAGCAGGAGAAGAGGTCAGAATGGAGCAGATGAATGAGGACTTGGAGGAGGAGGAGTTCGCAGCCATCTTGTTTCATTGAAGACGCTATGGAGGTCCTGTGTGCGGCGGTTTCGGGTCCTTGAAGATGGCGGATGCGGCACAGGTACTCGTTTTTTGTATAGGAGTATTTGCACGAGTACGAGTACTCATGCAAATACTCGGTATCGCCGCCGATACCGATGCTTGTATCGGTATCGGAGCATCCCTACTTGAAACAGTGGAAGTAAAAAAAAAAAAAGTGTGGTGTGCAATACAGTGAAATGGAAAGTGTAAAATTATACAGCAATCAATGTAGAATATCACCTGTGTACAGGTCTACAAATCCCAGCAATGATACATTATACAGCACAATGCAGTATTATATTATACTATATACTATAGTACACCAGCTATAGAGGGATACAGCAAATCCTAACAATACAATATACATACAGTGTACAATGTATTGCTGGGATTTGTATTCCTCTATAGCTGATGGTATATATACAGCACAATACACCATCAGCTATAGAGGAATACAACCAATCACTATCCCAGCAATACATTTATACAGCATGTGGGGGAAAAGTGCAGGCAGTCTTACCTGCACACTCTTCAAGCAACTTTACTTTCTTCCCCTGAGATCTTGGGACTGTCGGTAGCTGCCGTTCCCCTACGCTGCAATCTCCCTGCAACAACATGATCATCTTGGCAGGCAGCGGAGGGAGAGAGCTCAGAGCTGGGTGAGACAGGAAGAGGTGTAGCATGTAGCGTGCGGCGCATTTGGAGCTGCAAAAAGGGGCAACTAATCAATGATGGAAAACATTGACAACATTTTCCATCATCGATTTTAATCGACTTAGTTGTTCCAGCCCCAGTCACATCAGACTGTACAGAGGAGCTTACACTCTAATGCAGAATGACACCAGCTGTAGGGGGACTACAAATCCCTGCAATACCTTTATACAGCAATGCAGAACAGTATATGAATTTGACTCTGGGCTTAGTGACCCGCTAGACTCTGAGCTTAGTGACCCGTGCCCCTCTGGACTCAGGGCTTAGTGCCCCGCTGGACTCAGGGCTTAGTGCCCCGCTGGACTCAGGGCTTAGTGACCCGCTGGACTCAGGGCTTAGTGACCCGCAGCCACAGATGCTGCACAGGACATCTGAGACTCTCTATGGTGGGCTCTGCAGGGGTCTCAGGTGGGCTGGTCAGGGCTGAATCCCCCTCTCTCTCTCCCAGCTCCTCTTACCTGCTCCAGGTGCCTGTACAGCTGGCCGGAAGTGATGTGATGTCACTTCTGGCTGGTCCGGCATCAGACGAGCAGCGTCGCTGAAGGGGCCCCAGCCTGTTTTGAAGCTGCTGGATCGGCAATGCTGGGGCCCTGCGCTGCTAGGGCCAGGCCTTCTCCGGCGCTGCAGGGGCCTGGCCACCCCCCAGCTGCCCGGCCCCTTACATGAGTATCGGCCGTACCCCCCTGATGGTGGCCCTGTGCAGACATAAAGAAACAAGTTAGATTATGAATACAATATTTCTAAGTATATTATTTCAGTACCCTGCTTCAGAGTATCAAATTTAACACTTTTCCTTCAGAAACATACGTGTTCATCTGTTCAGTTCCATAGTCTCAAGCAATAAAAGGAATTCTAGAGGCGAGACCTAATTGCTGGCATCCCTAAAGCTGCCCAGACACCTTGCAATCATCGGACAAACCTTTTTGTCCGATGATCGAACCGTTGTACGATTTGTGTACGGCAGCCCCATCCTGCGCCGATTATCGCAAGGTTGAATCAGCAGTAATTAAAAGAAAGCAATGTAAAGATGAAAATCTGTGCTCTTGGAACCACCTGAAAATAATTAGCCCCAAAGCTGCTATGAAAAAGGAGATAACCCTTTGAAAACGAAAAAAGTGACAAATCGCTAAGGGAGAACAAAATATAAATATAAAACAAATAACTCAGTGTTATATGCGAGCAGAAGCAATGTTCCTCATGGAACATAGATTTTGCTCTTAATTGCTTCTTAAACAAATTATTAATAGGTTTTTAATATATTTTTATTATGTTATTTTTGCATATTTTGCATTCATTCTGCATCTAAATCATTATTGTTATTTATTGCTGAGATTTTGGTACTAATGGTTTCCTTTGGGTTTTTTTTAGAGGTATTTATGCACTAATTGAGCACTTAATTCTTTTATTATGTGGGGTATTTATAGATCATGTTGTATTAGTCATTTGAGATCTGACTCCCTTTCGAAAAAGCCATGTGATGGAACGCGTCAAGGGGCAGATCTGTTATACACATGGGATGTAATACACGCTGTTCGTGAAGTGTCATCCATTTTCTGGCCGGCCAAAGTTTTTTTAACCTTTATGTAAGTTGCTACTTTTTATTAAATATCATTTTTGGTCATACTGCACCATGAGTTTTGCTTTTTCTTAAACCCTTAAACGTGTCCTGGGATCGTGAGTGGGGGATCGTTTGGACCTGGTACGGGTGAAGCCTGCCCCTTGTTCTGATGGGCAGCCGAGGGAAGGTGCGGTGCTGCGGGAGAAAGACGTCTCTATATGCCCGGTCTGTGTCGGGAGGAAAGCAAGGTTTTTCATACGGGGGTTTAAGGGCCAGAGGATTATCTTATAGAGGGGCTTTATCTACTCACTATATCTGGTGAGTACTCACTCCTTGGGGGGCTGCTGGACCAAAAGGAAAAAGAATACAAAGAACTTTTCCCTTTTCACCTTTAAAGTGTTTATTACCGCACTTACCACTTTTTATTGACACTTGTTATCATTATTCTTTGTGATTGATTTAAAGTATCTTCTAAAAATTGACATTTGTTTCTTCCACACTGTGGTTGATCCTTTTTTGGGTGGACAGGATTTAATGCTGATTTCATTAAGAATTCATTGTTGTTAGCACCTATTTTCTCATTAGGTGATACTTATCACAAAGCTTTGTATTTGATCACATGAATTACACACATTTATTTAATTATTTATCACTTTATTTACACTTGTCCATTATAACCCTTTCGCTGCCAAGCCCTCCGGAACATTTTGCAACTCAGATGGTCACACCATTTTTGCAATTTTTCCCATTGATTTGATTTTCAACTGCTGCGTTGCTAGCGTTTGTAAAAGACCCCCCCAAACCATATATTTTCTGAAAGCACAGGCTCAGCAGAATAAAAAGGATGGTGCTACTAAATTTGTAGGCCCTGCGGTAATTGCGCAAATGTTTCTCAAATTAATAATAAACCGATAAAAATACACAATTCAATTGATGAAGCCCTAAAATCAGTATCAGTACACAGAAAAAAAATATTTTCTGACTAAATCTAAAAGATAAAACTATTGAGTTAATAAATAACAAATATTCAGAAATTTGAAAAGGTACAAAAATTAAGGAATGCAAACTGTAAATAAGCGATTTATGTAAAAAATTGTTTTTGCGCTGTGTTGGTGTTTGTGTTGTGATAAAATGATACAGGCGTATACTTAATTGCAACACAAGGTATCACAATACACAGCAATGCGTCACAAAGCTTTGCAATGCGCTGCCACAGTTAAAATAATGTATTTTTTTTTAAAGAAAAAGACAAAACTCATGCACTGTGATGCGTTCTAACAACCCACTGCAGCGCATGTGCATGGAGTACACCACAATATGGTGCACGTGTATTTTACGTGTGTGGTTTTTTGTTTTGTTTTATATTTATTTTTTGTTCTCCATTAGTGCTTTGTCACTTTTTTTTTTATTAAAAGAAAGAACCTGGACGAATTGCGGTAATCAACCGCACGTATTTTCATCTGCGCATAAGCAGTGTAAATCATACGAATTTTGATGTACGGAAACGCCACCAACCTTGCGAAAATCGTACGACTGACCGAAGGTTTCTAACCTGCTAGTTAGTCAAAAGTCGATTGATTGTACAGTATTTGTGGTTGTACACTGCCCATCAACCTTACGAATATCGGACGAAAGCGCGATCGCATATGAAAATCGGACGATATTCGTAAGGGTAGGGGCAGCTTTAGAGATACAAAAAACACCAGCAAATGATCAAGCCCACCAAAATCCACTCAAAATATACATATTGTACAAAACACAAATCTCATTTTTCCATGTTTCAAATATGGATATACTGTAGATTATTATAAATAGCATTAGATAATACTTATTGTACAGATTTTTTTCTCTTCTTGACCTTCAAAAAAACACACTTTTACAATGATACATAAAAAGCCCCAAAAAGTTGACGTAATAGAGAAATACTCTCCCTGCTGCCCCAAGGCCAGGTTCCGCAATACGCCCCCCTTCCCATCAATGGAGAATGACAACCAGATGCAGGGTGGCAGGGTTAGTTTAAATTTTTTTACTGTTTCTTTATTTTTTTTAACTTTATCACTTTTTATTTATTACTCACTGTCTACACGGAGCTGACTGCAGTGAGGAGAGACTCGGCAGCGGAGCCCGGAGGACGCAACCAGAGGAGAGAGGTAAGTGCGGGGGGAGGACGGGGAGGCTACAGACTGTTTACATGTGATCTCTGCGACATGGCCGAGTTCACATGTAAACACATGTAAACGAACAATCAGCTGCCTCACTCTACATTTAATTTAGTCCTGCTTGTACAAAGCAGGACTAAATGTAGAGAGGGCAACTTACCGCCCACAACTTCCCCACAAGGACACTAGTGCCGCCCCTCTGCGCCCTGCCGCCTTGGGGCCGGGCCTCGTTGGCCTTGTAGGGAATCCAGGCCTGGCTGGGAATAATCTGCATGCACATTACACTG
Source organism: Nanorana parkeri (assembly GCF_000935625.1). NCBI lineage: Eukaryota > Metazoa > Chordata > Amphibia > Anura > Dicroglossidae > Nanorana > Nanorana parkeri. The sequence continues at coordinate 615,033 of NW_017307163.1, read as the reverse complement.
ATCAGCTGCAGATCCTCCTATAATGGGACAAACAGTTTCAGCAGAACACCAGCATTTCCTTTGTTTGCTGTCTCAACATCCGCCATTCCTTAGCTTAGAGGAAATATCTAAAGGATTATTTGACCAGACGACTATTGGAAGATCGCCCACCATCTTTACGTTTATGCCGCTCACCATCTTTATGTATACGGGGCATTGAAAGATATGGTCAAATTCGTCTGGTGAGTGGGGTCTCTGTTTTTTATGTGCACTGGGATATATGAACACGCTTGATGATTATGGCACTTTAATCTATTTTGTTTCGAGAAATGGTCACTTTTGTGTGATAAACAGTGTTTTTATTAGTTTTATTTTGCATATGCATGAATAAGTAATGGTAGTAGGGTGAGGTAGCACAGAATACCCGTTTCAATACATCAAAGCAAAATCCTTTAGTCTTCTGTATAATTCTCACTCTTATGAATCCTTCTTTCTGTATAACTTCACTGGCTGGACACATAACATGTAACTTTGGCTCTTTGTAAGTGAGGTTCTAGGTTATGCCCAGACATTACAACAAGGCAGTATAGCAATGAGAAGGTTCCTGTGTTACTTCTCCAGACTTAGTCAGACACTCACCATCTCTGTGGGGGACAACTACAGCTGTGCTTCCTCAAGGCCTGTACTGTAGCACTGATCATAGCAGCCAGTAACTTAGGGATGCGGCCCAGGCCAGAAGGGGGCCGGGTGGGGAGCAGGAGGGAGGCTCAGGGGTATTTAATTTCTGTGTGCCCGCAAGTCAAAAACGGAACGCACGGAACCTAAGGACACCTGCAATCCTCTCTCCTGCCACAGTGTAAAGCAGGGAGGGCGGAGTTATCTCCTGCCTGAGTTCTGCTGGAGGAGAAACAGTGGCGAGTGATCTCCACTGCTGCTAGGACTGCTGACAGGTAACAAGGGGGTCCAGCTGACAGGGACTGCAGCGCCTGTTCTCCTGATATTCACTGAGCTGCAGGAGCCATTACCACTACCTGTGGCTCATTCATATGGTAATTATGGGATTTGCATATTAATGACAAAACAGTAGAAAGGCATCATGACACACTCACAAAACCAGCATGTAAAACAACATGTCTCACCACTAAGGATAATGTCAGAGGTTTGGATACACGTCTTCAGCCGAGGATGTGTAGGCCGCACTGCCGTGCCAAGGCACCTCTTATAGTGCGGTCCTAACTCTAAACTATGAGAGTCTCCATCTTGGAGCACATGGGGGCAGAAGATATCAAATTGGGTGCAGGTTTGTCAGGAGGACTCCCAACCTCCTTAAAGGTACAGAAACACACAAGGGATCCCGCACATCCTAGTGGCAGCTGAGAAACCCCATGCGTCGCTGCACCAAATCAGTCAAGCAAAACAAACGACAAACGCACTCAACAATTTGTTACCAGTTATACAGTAAGGTGCACACGAAATGGGCTTTGAACAGTAAAACAGTAGAAAGGCATCATGGCACACTCACAAAACCAGCATGTAAAACAACATGTCTCACCACTAAGGATAATGACAGAGGTTTGGATACACGTCTTCAGCCGAGGATGTGTAAGCCGCACTGCCGCGCCAAGGCACCTCTTATAGTGCGGTCCTAACTCTAAACTATGAGAGTCTCCATCTTGGAGCACATGGGGGCAGAAGATATCAAATTGGGTGCAGGTTTGTCAGGAGGACGCCCAACCTCCTTACAAACCTCCTGACAAACCTGCACCCAATTTGATATCTTCTGGACACATGTATTCTGCGTTCAGGGACAGTAATCTTTTGCAAACTGCATTTAATTGTATTATGTAATAATAATAATGATGATAATATAGGCTGTAGTTAAAGCACCAGAGAGAGTGGGGGTTGGGGGGCCCTATACAAAATTTTGCTATGGGGTCCTGCGATTTGTAGTTACGGCCCTGCCTAGGCCTGGGGCCTAAATTGGTGAATCACAGACACATCCTCTCAGGGTGAAGACCCTGGAGCGAAGAGACTGTGCCAGGAGGTGCCTCAGATATTTAAAAGCTCTACCAGCATGCACAGCAAGCTCCATAGACCTACTGATTGGCCAGGCATTAAACAAGGTTTTTAAAACTTTAACATACCCTGATAATTTATATTTATAAAATGATAACTTTTATGTGCATAGGGAAGTATAGTTTCTTGGTTTTTGAAAAATATTTTGTGACTGTTACATTTTTTAACCTAATTAGGTTCATATTTTTTTCTTTTTATTGAATGAAAAACAATTTTATTATTACATGTCAGTAAACAATGGGACAATACAATAAAGTTATCAAAGGGCAGAACAAGAAATAAACATGTCCTTCACAATTATATGCCTGCAACACATAACAAAATAGATCTTTACTGCTGCTCAATCAATATCTACAATATTATGAGAGAGAGGATAAAATGTCAAATGGGAAGGTTACCTAGAGAATCCTGAAAAGGTCTTCTCAGGTGTGCTATCCTAAAGAATCATGGTCATTACAATAATTGCAAATTTTAAATGATGATCCTAAAGGTGCCCATACACCTGCCAATTATCGTACGATAATCGCGGGTGATCCCGTATAGCATAGCATAAATTTTGTTTAGTTTCGGATCTATTTGGATTTTTAATTCTTTCATTATTTGGAACCAACATTTTATTTGGTTCATTATTCAGATTTCTGATCTGTCCGAATTTTAATATCGGAATGAAGTCACATGACCGTGCTTGTAATGCAACCCCAACAGCCCAAAAAATCCATCTAATTGGCCAGAGAACAGTCACATGAATTAGTTTAGTTTTTAATTTCATTTGGATGGATCCAAATTTTTGTTAATTAGTTATTAGAAATTCGGTTGAATTCGAATTTGGAAATTCGCATGCATCCGAATTTAAAGAAATGATCTGAATTTTTAAAAGAAAAACAAAATGTACATGTCTATTAATTTGTAACCAAATTAAGCTGGTTATGTACTGTTCAGGAACTGCACAATATTGCTGGCTATTCTTAGTGAAATAATACACTGTAATTTTTAGTTCTTGATGAAATCTGCTTGGTGTTTTCCTCTTAATTTGCAACCTACATGAGCTGCTTACACAGTGTTCATCGAGTATATACATTATTTCTGGCTATTGTTTGTGAAATAACACACTTTAACTTTTGTTGATAACTTACATAGTTACATAGTATTTGAGGTTGAATAAAGACATTAGTCCATCAAGTCCAACCTATTAGGATCTCATTCTAGGAGTACCTGTACCCCTGTATATTGCGGTCCCTTAAGAAATCATCCAAAAGTTTCTTGAACAATTCCACATTATTTGCTGAAATCACCGCCTGTGGCAGTGAGTTCCAGACCCTAACTGATCTTACTGTGAAGAACCCCCTTCGCCCCTTGTGCTGGAATTTTTTTTCCACCAATTTTAGGTGGTGGCCTCTAGTTTTTGTAATGGAGTTAATTTTAAACAGTTTATCGCTAATGTTGCTACCACCATTGAACATTTTGTACATGGAGATCATATCCCCCCTTAATCTCCTCACCTCCAATGTGAACATGTTTAAATTTAGTAGCCTTGTCTCGTAGCTCTGGTCCTCCATACCCCTAATTAGTTTGGTTGCCCTCCGCTGGACTTTTTCCAACTCAAGGACATCTTTTCTTAGTACTGGTGACCAGAACTGGACCGTGTACTCCAGATGAGGTCGAACCAATGATCTATAAAGTGGCAAAATTATAGACTTGTCCCTGCAATACATCCCCTTTTTAATACAGGACAAAACCCTGCTAGCTTTGTTTACAGCAGCCTGGCACTGCAAACTACCTTTCAGTTTGTGGTCTACAATGACCCCCAAATCCTTCTCCATTTCTGACTTCCCCAGCGGCATACCCATAATTGTATAACCCATTTGTTTATTTTTAATTCCAAAGTGCATTACTTTGCATTTATCGACATTAAACCTCATCTGCCACATTAATGCCCACTCCCCTATTTTATCCAGGTCAAAAACAAAACTCACTTCAGTAATCTGCTTTACAACTCTGTTGTATGTGTTAATTATTATTTCCTGTTCTCTTTTATTGGCTTCCTTGAGTGAGACTTCACACTCCTTTAAAACATCAGTGTCCATTCATTGTCATTAGAGCCCAGAGATGCATTTGAGGACAAATAAAAAAACTGTTTTATATCAGAGACCCCGATGCTCATAATGCCAAGATAACTCCCTGTCATCATCATCACCTCTGAAGTAAGGAGCAAGGTGGAATGCATATCAATGTATTCCTCCACATCTGATAACAAGAATTGTTAAGCATCCTCCTGCATCAAGCTACTGATGGTGTGCTAAAATAATTTAGCTGATACCTCTGTGCCAGTTTGTGGGGCAATTAGCTGTTAAGGAGGAGGAAGAAGAGGGGACATTTGCAGCTGCTGATGAAAATGAGCTGCACTCCACCTAGGAGGAGGATGAGGAGGTTGTTATCCACTCAATGACCTTCTTTGGCTGTACTGATCTCACAGAATGATGGATCTGGGAAATGTAAAAGGAGATAGAGTCAGTGTGTATGCTACCCTTGAGAAAGTCCATTGGACGAAACGCGTAGTGGAGGAGCTACACCATGACGCTGGTGTATAGAGTGGTGGAGACAGAGCTGAGCTCATACAAGCCGATGTTATGTTTTTACAGCGCTGAAAAACCCTTTTAAATGTAAGTGTTCTGATTTTTTTTTTATGAATAAACTATCATCTAGAAGTTTTACACTATGTGCGATCTTGGTTTTTTATTTTGAGCGGATAAGAGAGTTTTGGGAGAGACATCGAGCAGACTCATCGTTTTCAGCTGTAGGTGATTCAGTGGAGAGGGAGACATCGGACACTAGGGAAGTGTGCAGAGCATTTATAGACTACTGGGTGGTCGGAATTATCTGGTGAGTGTGCTAGTGTTTGTGCACCTGGAAGTGGATAACTGGTGATTAATTGACGATGAATTTAAGCACAGAAGTCACGAGTGACTGTGGAACTTTATATGCAATGATTATTTCACTCACTGATGTAATATAAAGAAAGTGAACACAAGGATTTTATCACATTCATGTTGGAGCACATAATTCTTGAGAGTATTTCTATATGGACTATATATACATTGGAGTGAACATTTTGTATATATGAATTGTCACAAAGTATATGCACTTAGAGGTTTATAGAAACGATTGGGGATAGTACAGTGTCTTTTGTTTAATATATTGTGGGAGAAGTTTACATAGCTTCTCTCTATCTCTGAAGCTGCAATAGGGTGTTATTGAGGAGTTTGTGGAGAGTACTATAGCACGGATAATCATTTGTTTTGAATGATTATGGAGCTGGCCAAACAGTCTGGAGCCAGCTTTACGGAAGCCGGTCAATCAGGAAGCCGGTCAATGAGTAATGACCTACTTTGCTGGCGGCCGGGAAGCTGTCTGGATGCTAATTAGCCGGAAAGCCAGCTATATGCTGATTGGCTGGGACGCCAGCAAAGTAGGGAAAGCCGGCTTCCCGGCCAATCAGCATGGAACTGGCCAAACAGCATGGAGCCGGCTTCCCAGGCAATCAAGAAGCCGGGCTGCGGTTAATGACATGCCGCCCGGCTTCAGGATGTAACACTGTACCATAGTTAACTGTATTTACTGCTATATAGGGGTTACCTATTTAGGATCACAGCTGTAGAGTGGTGCTTCCCATGTGGCAGGCAGGAGAATTCAGTCTCTCACAATTTGCATGCGTTGTGTAACAAAGTATAGGCAAGCACAATTATCATTTGTAGGAGTTTAACCCACTTGGGTAGGTACTATACTGGTGTGGGGTAAATACCTATCAAGTTAGAATATGGATACCTTGTATGTATTGTGACGGACCACCTGGTACCCCGACTGGGTACCTCCGTCAGAAATCAGCTTCCTCCCCGCTAGAACCTGAATTCCAGTGTCCTCAGCCCAAACCTGCCTAATTTTTGGACAGAACCAATATCTTAGGACAGAACGCTAACCTCCTCAATTATCAGACAACACCAATGTTGAAGAGGAAACCAGGAACTGCTTTATTGAAGACCAGCTCAGTATTTATACAGTTCAAGAAGTCTAAAAACATAAGGCAATCAATCATGAACAGCATGCAAAAATACATCCCCTCCCCGATGCCTTAATGAATGATAAGGGAGAGAGGAGACACATGTGATGGGATTATCTGCTGAGTGTCTATCATGGTAATCGACTCCTCTACACCCAGAGTCAGCTACTCCTAGAGTCAGCTATCTTAATCCCATCATTAACACAATATAACAAAGGGACCAATAAACTGTAACAAGTTCAATGTCCAGAATTATCCCCCTTCAGTGCTGCTGGATTCACAGACTGTACCTATAATAAACACAGGGTCACTTAAATGTAATGCCAGGGAAAATATGCAGTACATCCCGCCACACATAAACCTAGGAGAATGGTTCATTGTAGGGATGTTGGGACCGATACAGGGCATTTTGACAAGTACTTGTACTTGTCAAAATGCCCCGATACATAGCGCCGAAGCTTGCACTATTTATAAAAAAATGTCCTTACCTTCCAGCAGCTGTTCGGGAGAGCAGCGGCGAGTCAGCGCTGGTCCGGTGGGAGGAGCTCCAAGTGGGGTCCTAATTTAGCTGGCAGGCGATCGGGCAGTCGCTGGCCAGCTAAATTAGGACCCCACCTGGAACTCCTCCCACCGGAACAGCGATGACTCGTCGCTGCTCTCCTGCACAGCGCCGACGGAGGGGAAGACGAGGCTGTGCAGGCTGAGCGATTACTGCGCTTCGGTCAGGTGAGGTTCCTATGTCAGCACAAAATTAAGTAAAAACACTTTGCTAAGGAATTGCCTTAGCAATGAACCGTTGGCTAATTAAACCATTTCAAACACAGATTGAGGGGGTGCTCAGTGCACATGCAGTAAGAAGCTGTTCTACACAAACAGAGTCAAAGTGTGGTTAGCATCCAAAGAGTCAGGGGGTGTTCAACACGCACATTGTCAGGGGGTGCTCAGCATCCAAAGAGTCAAGGGGTGTTCTACACACACATTGTCAGGGGGTGCTCAGCATCCACAGAGTCAGGGGGTGCTCAGCATCCACAGAGTCAGGGGGTGCTCAGCATCCACAGAGTCAGGGGGTGCTCAGCATCCACAGAGTTAGGAAGTGGTCAGCATGCACGGAGCCAGGGGGTGTTCAACACGCGCAGAGTCAGCGGGTGCTACACAAGCACAGAGTCAGGAAGTGCTCAACATGCACAGAGCCAGGAGGTGCTTAGTGCACACAGAGCCAGATGAGAGGGTGCTCAGCACACACACACAGTGAGACAATGCTCACTGCACACAAAGAAAGGCTGGCCATATCGCTGGGTGGGATCGCTGGCTCCTTTTTGTGTTTACATGCTACATACATATGTACAGAGGCCTGTCACCTTCGGTGCACCGCAGCCTCAGGGTTCCCCTCCCCTCCACAGGGTGTGTACATGGTCATCTCATGTTTAACCAGGCCAGCATGTGTAATGTGTGCCCATATCCTCTGCTAATAAATGGGTTAAATGATCTGTAGTACAAGTATCATTTAACCCATTCAGGTTAGCCGAGGCTGATTTTACACACGTCCAGTACACTGCAACAATATATTTACAATTCTCCCCTTCTAATATGAATAGGTTAAATGATCCGTAGTACATAATAGTACAATATGTCGTTCATGTCGTACAGTATGTCTATTCATGTTAGCAGGGCAGAATAGTAACTCTATTGCTGCATACTGCAGTCTACTGGATGTGTGTACTGCATATGTACTATGGATCATGATGTAACCTATTCATGTTAGCAGGGCAGAATTGTGAGCGCCTCCCACAAGCTGAGCACCGAGACGCGATGCAGCGATCCTGCCCAGCGCCGACTACCAGAAGCAACCGTGTGAGGCAACAGGGATCGGAGTGAAACTGTGAGTGAGGGAAGCTGGGACAAGGCTGGCTGTAAATCTATTGCTATAGTGTACTGGACGTGTGTAATGTATATGTAGTACATATAT
>NW_017307163.1:600366-603328 GCF_000935625.1 Nanorana parkeri | reverse complement strand
GAGTCAGCGCTGGTCCGGTGGGAGGAGCTCCAAGTGGGGTCCTAATTTAGCTGGCAGGCGATCGGGCAGTCGCTGGCCAGCTAAATTAGGACCCCACCTGGAACTCCTCCCACCGGAACAGCGATGACTCGTCGCTGCTCTCCTGCACAGCGCCGACGGAGGGGAAGACGAGGCTGTGCAGGCTGAGCGATTACTGCGCTTCGGTCAGGTGAGGTTCCTATGTCAGCACAAAATTAAGTAAAAACACTTTGCTAAGGAATTGCCTTAGCAATGAACCGTTGGCTAATTAAACCATTTCAAACACAGATTGAGGGGGTGCTCAGTGCACATACAGTAAGAATGTGTTCTACACAAACAGAGTCAAAGTGTGGTTAGCATCCAAAGAGTCAGGGGGTGTTCAACACGCACATTGTCAGGGGGTGCTCAGCATCCAAAGAGTCAAGGGGTGTTCTACACACACATTGTCAGGGGGTGCTCAGCATCCACAGAGTCAGGGGGTGCTCAGCATCCACAGAGTCAGGGGGTGCTCAGCATCCACAGAGTCAGGGGGTGCTCAGCATCCACAGAGTTAGGAAGTGGTCAGCATGCACGGAGCCAGGGGGTGTTCAACACGCGCAGAGTCAGCGGGTGCTACACAAGCACAGAGTCAGGAAGTGCTCAACATGCACAGAGCCAGGAGGTGCTTAGTGCACACAGAGCCAGATGAGAGGGTGCTCAGCACACACACACAGTGAGACAATGCTCACTGCACACAAAGAAAGGCTGGCCATATCGCTGGGTGGGATCGCTGGCTCCTTTTTGTGTTTACATGCTACATACATATGTACAGAGGCCTGTCACCTTCGGTGCACCGCAGCCTCAGGGTTCCCCTCCCCTCCACAGGGTGTGTACATGGTCATCTCATGTTTAACCAGGCCAGCATGTGTAATGTGTGCCCATATCCTCTGCTAATAAATGGGTTAAATGATCTGTAGTACAAGTATCATTTAACCCATTCAGGTTAGCCGAGGCTAATTGTAAATCTATTGCTGCAGTGTACTCTATATGTAGTACATAGTACATGTATGTTACACACGTCCAGTACACTGCAACAATAGATTTACAATTCTCCCCTGCTAATATGAATAGGTTAAATGATCCGTAGTACATAATAGTACAATATGTCGTTCATGTCGTACAGTATGTCTATTCATGTTAGCAGGGCAGAATAGTAACTCTATTGCTGCATACTGCAGTCTACTGGATGTGTGTACTGCATATGTACTATGGATCATGATGTAACCTATTCATGTTAGCAGGGCAGAATTGTGAGCGCCTCCCACAAGCTGAGCACCGAGACGCGATGCAGCGATCCTGCCCAGCGCCGACTACCAGAAGCAACCGTGTGAGGCAACAGGGATCGGAGTGAAACTGTGAGTGAGGGAAGCTGGGACAAGGCTGGCTGTAAATCTATTGCTATAGTGTACTGGACGTGTGTAATGTATATGTAGTACATATATGCAGCACACACCTCCACTAGACTACAGCAATAGATTTACAATTATCCCTGCTAACATGAATAGGTTAAATCATGATCCATAGTACATAACATGTAGCTATTGATCATTTAAAGTCACCTGTCCCTTTTAAAAAAGTATCGTTAATTGGTATCGGCAAGTACATGAGGGGAAGTACTTGTACTTGTAGTTGGTCCTGAAAAAGTGGTATCGGGATATCCCTAGTTCATTGTAACCCCAAGAGGTCCGAGGGGGGTCTCCATAGTCCTAGGTCCATAGTCAGTAGGAAGGAGGCTAGCCCTCAGGCTCCTACAACAACCCCAGTAACGGTTCAGTTCGTCACATGTATCACTTTACATGTACAGATAAGGAAGTCCAAAGTTTTCAGTGTGCGTCCATATTCATTAATACAGAACCACTGCACAGTCTATATGAGTATCCAATCCTTCAAAAAAAGGAAGATAAATATCCTTACTCATACTCGATACTGAAAAACCGGTATTGGTGCATCCCTACTTTGTATGCTTTTTAATTATACCCTGTCCTTTAGTGGTATGTACCAGCAAAACTTAGAGAGCACACTTAGGCTATAAGAAAGGAGACCATTATGTAAAAAATGCTATTTTTGGGGGTTTGCTATCTGCACTGTATACATTACCACAGCAACCATAGAACTGTGATTTATTGATGGTAGTGGTGGCAGAGCAGGTGGATTTACATGGGGGGCATTGTTTATTTATTTTTAAAAATAAAGGACATTTTATACATTTGTCTTTGTTTTTATTCATTTCAGGGATCCCAAACTGAAATAAGTAATTTCAGGGAGGTGCCCTCTGTCAAACCCCCCCCCTCCTCCTCGGGGGGTGCAACAACAAGGAAGAGAGCACCCCCCTGAAATGCTGGCAGATAGCAAAGAAGATAATGCTTCCCTTGCTATTTGCTGTCTTTTCTAGTATTCTGACAGCTGCTGCCAGCAGAATAGAAGGAAAAAAAAAAACAGCATAGGAATGAATAGCTAGATTGCTATTGGCTATTTCAATTTGCAATAGCTAATACCAAATACCAATAGCAAGCTGGCTTTTGCACCCACCCTCTGCTGCAGTCAGTCAACAGAGGAGGAGCTGATGGAGAACTTCAGGTCCACCTCTGCAGATGGACAGCAGCAATGGGCGGGTGCAATAGCTAGTCTGCTATTGGCTTTTGCAAATTGATATAGCCAATAGCAATCTAGCTATTCATTCATATGCCATTTTTCTTTTTTTTTTTCTGACTGACGCGGCCGGCGGATAAGCAGAGTAAACCTTTCCATGAGAAAATGTTTCTCTCCCGGGTGTTCGGGAGCCACTATCTTACATCGGCAGACTCCCGGAAGATCCTGGAGACATGAGATGTCTGTTACTTATAAAAATTTTTGTGAATGAGTAAAAGGGGTACTATATACTCTGTACTCATTTACATGGGGGTGG